>NW_027590983.1:0-134000 GCF_964213995.1 Mustelus asterias | reverse complement strand
CCGTCACACACACACACCCCTCTCACTCTTTCACACATAAACCTCCCTCTCAGTCCATCTCACACACCCACCCCTCTCGCTCTGTCACACACACGCACCTCTCACTCCGTCACACACACGACCCTCTCACTCCGTCACACACACACGCACCTCTCACTCCGTCACACACACACCCCTCTCACTCGGTCACACACACGCCCCTCTCACTCCGTCACACACACGTCTCTCTCACTCCGTCACACACACGTCTCTCTCACTCCGTCACACACACACGTCTCTCTCACTCTGTCACCCACACGCCCCTCTCACTCTTGTCACACACTCACGCCCCTCTCACTCCATCAGACACACACACGCCCCTCTCACTCCGTCACACACACGCCCCTCTCACTCCGTCACACACACGCCCCTCTCACTCCGTCACACACACGCCCCTCTCACTCCGTCACACACACGCCCCTCTCACTCCGTCACACACACACCCCTCACTCCATCACACATACACACACCACTGTCACTCCGTTACACACACGCCCCTCTCACTCCGTCACACACACTCCCGTCTCACTCCGTCACACACGCACACCCCTCTCACTCCATCACACACGCACACCCCTCTCACTCCATCACACACGCACACCCCTCTCACTCCGTCACACACACACATCCCTCTCACTCCGTCACACACGCACACCCCTCTCACTCCGTCACACATGCACACCCCTCTCACTCCATCACACACGCACACCCCTCTCACTCCGTCACACATGCACACCCCTCTCACCCTGTCACACACACACACTCCTCTCACTCCGTCACACACACACACCCCTCTCACTCCGTCACACACACACACCCCTCTCACTCCGTCACACACACACACCCCTCTCACTCCGTCACACACACGCCCCTCTCACTCCGTCACACACACACACCCCTCTCACTCTTTCACACATAAACCTCCCTCTCAGTCCATCTCACACACCCACCATTCTCGCTCTGTCACACACACACCCCTCTCACTCCGTCACACACCCACCCCTCTCGCTCTGTCACACACACACACCCCTCTCACTCCGTCGCACACACACCCCTCTCACTCCGTCACACACACACACACACCCCTCATCTACCGGCTCATCCATCTAACTTGCATATCTTATTTTTTGTTATGTACATAAATGACATCGCTGAAAGCACGAGGGCAATGTTATGCAAGTTTGTTCCAAGGTTTGTAGGGTGGTTAATGGTGAAGATGGTTGTAATTTACAGCAAGATATAGATGGTTTGGTCAGATGAGCAGAGCAGTGGAAGATGGTACTTAACCCTACTAAGTGCGAGATTATGCACTTTGGAAGAAGAAACAAGACGAGGGAGAATTTAATGAATGGCAGGATACTGGGTAAGCTTCAGGAACAGATAGGTCTTGGGGTACTTATTCACAGATCTCTGAAGTTGGTAGAGCATGTGAATAGGATAGTTCAGCTTTCATTAGTTGTGACATAGACTGTAAGAGGAAGGAGGTAATATTGGAGCTGTTCAGATGTTGATTAAGCTACAGCTGGAGTACTGCGTACAGTTCTGGTCACCACACTACAGGAATGATGTGATTGCACTTGAAAGGGTACAGAGGAGATTCACCAGGGTGTTGCCTGGGATGGAGCGTTTGAGCTATAAGGAGAGTCTAGGTAGGCTTGGGTTGTTTTCTTTAGAGCAGAGAAGGCTGAGGGGGTGCGGCGTCCGATTATGAGGAGTATGGACAGGCTGAGTAGGGAACAGCTATTCCCCTTGATTTCGGGGTCAATCACAAGGGGACATAGAGCAAAGGGACAGGCGATTCAGAGGATATTTGAGGAAAAGTTTTTCTGCTCAGAGGGTGGTGGGAATTAGTGGAGGCTGAAAACCTTACAAACATTAAGAAATATTTGGATGAGCACTTGAAGTATCATAACATTCAAGGATATGGGACAAGTGCAGGAAAATGGGATTAGTGTGCCTTCAGTGGCAATTATTGTTGGTACAGACTCAATGGGCCTTTTCTGCATCATATGACTCTCTATCTTTGCACTGTGGGAGCACCCAGAGGAAACCCACAGTTACAGGCAGAATGTGCAAACCCAAGGTCCCTGGCACTCTGAGGCAGCAGTGCTATCCATTGTGTCACCATGCCACCGATGTACACTACAAACAGCAAGGGACCCAGCACCAATTCCTGCAGTACACCACTGGACACAGGCTCCAGTCACAAAAATAATCTTCAACCATCATCCTCTGCCTTCTGCCACGAAACCAATTTTGGATCCAATTTGCCCTGGATTCCATGGGCTCTTTCTTACCTTCTTGGTTATTTTTTAACCATATTATTTTTCAATTACGTTTTTTATCCTCTTACCCTGTTTCCAACATCTTATAACCAACATTTTGATTTGGTGCAAAAGTCATCCTTGTTGCCAACAATTCCACTGCTTCATACAAAGTTAATAAATACAAGACATTGCACATAATCCTTACTCAGTTGGTGAGAGAGGACCCGTGAGCTTTTCTTCATGGTATCATCTGCTCAAGCTTGTCCTCCACTTTACTCATAATTCACTCTAGAAATTAAAATGAAACACCTGTTACTCAGCATGTAAAAAGGATTTAGACAGTTTTACATGGGTAAGTTGAGCATAGAGGGATATGGGCCAAATGCGGGCAATTGGGACTAGCTTAGTGGTGAAAACTGGGCGGCATGGACAGGTTGGGCCGAAGGGCCTGTTTCCATACTGTAAACATCAATGCCTGTATGACTCTATGGAATTATGTAACCAAGTTCAACGTCACCTCCAAAATCTCCACCATGAAAATACTAACGCTTCAGTTCCTAGGGTCTACAATCTTGGAGAATGTTAGAAGGTTGAAAAGGAAACTTATTGATTTCTGTACAAAGAATATATCAAGCTAATTCTCATCCTTGTGTTCAAATTTTTCCATCCTTTCCTACCTCTGAAATCTCTTCCAATCCTTCCCTGATTGCTCTCCAATTCTATTTTCAAGTTTGCTGACGACACCACCATAGTGGGTCAGATCTCAAACAATGACGAGACAGAGTACGGGAATGAGATAGAGAATCTGATGAACTAGTGCAGCGACAATAATCTCTCCCTCAATGTCAACAAAATGAAGGAGATTGTCATTGACTTCAGGAAGCATAAAGGAGAACATGCCCCTGTCTACATCAACAGGGACGAAGTAGAAATGGTCGAGAGCTTCAAGTTTTTAGGTGTCCAAATCACCAACAACCTGTCCTGGTCCCCCCATGCCGACACTATAGTTAAGAAAGCCCACCAACGTCTCTACTTTCTCAGAAGACTAAGGAAACTTGGCATGTCCACTACGACTCTCACCAACTTTTAAAGATGCACAATAGAAAGCATTCTTTCTGGTTGTATCACAGCTTGGTATGGCTCCTGCTCTGCTCAAGACCGCAATAATGTACAAAGGATTGTGAATGAAGCCCAGTCTATCATGCAAACCAGCTTTCCATTCATTGACACTGTCTACACTTATTCGGAAAAGCAGCCAGCATAATTAAGGACCCCTCGCACCCTGGACATTCTCTCTTCCACCTTCTACCGTCAGGAAAATGACACAAAAGTCTGAGGTCACATACCAACCGACTCAAGAACAGCTTCCCTGTTGCCAACAGACTTTTGAATGGACCTATGTGGTGATATAAACAGGGCCTAGTTTTAAGGCTGATAAAATTGGATATCCTAAACTAATGAATTGGGCATATTGAAATCAAACACAGTCAAACCTCAGGCAGGCCAATTATACAAATACACAGACATGTCTGTGCCTGACCCATCAACCACCCACCAAAGGTCATTTGCACTCTACTGAGACTTAGCAGGAGATCATGGCACCTCATTGAAATGCACCGGCCTATTGCTAGAAGCCCAGATCGGGCTAGGCTTTCTGTCACCAAGAGTTCCTGTAGATACCTTATGTGGTAACAAGTTCAACAACATGGAGATGGACACCTGGGGGGCGGACCCTGGTGTCCTGTCAGGCAGACATCAAGAAACCCACTGGGTATCGGAACCCCTTCCTGGGACCTCATTAGCCGGAAGCCAGAGAGATTTCTGGAAAGGCAAGCAGGCTGGGGGATAAAGGGACACACTTTGAGAGACCAGCAGCGAAGACTCGACGAAGGAGGCGGCCTTGCCCATCCGGAAGACTGACCAGAGAAGGAAGGAAGAAGCTGCCATCGAGATCCACCTTCGTGATGACGGACCAGAGGGACTCAGAGAATCGGGCCTGCAGTTCAACCAAACCATCTTTACGGGTAGTATACTTGAATCTGCTGGGGTATCCTCTTGTTTTATGTGGGTAATTTAAGGGTTAATGTTATTATTAATAAACTTGTTGAACCTTTACTTGTGTTTGTCCTTTGTCCATCTTGCAACTAAGGACACCGGGGTAAAACCTTGGGAGTAAGCAAACTGGTCGAAAGTATCTGAGAATTAACAGGTACAACAGTGGCACCCCAGATGGGACTTCGATAAGAAGTAATACGTTGCTCCGAAGTCGAACCTTCAACCCGGTATTCTCCAACACTCCGCCTGAGCCTGAATTAAGAGGGCAGATGCCCCACATGACGGCCAGTCTTAAGTGAGTGAAGGACTAATACAGATTCAGCCAGTAAATTGGGCCATAAACCCGGAGTCTGTAACACAAGGTGGACAAACTGTGTAGTCAGAACTAGAACAGTCTAGGGAATTTGGGTAAAATCTACAGGAGGGAATTTAGTGAAAACCGGACCCCTACCCCAATCCCTTACCTATACTCAAGTGACGAATCCCTAAAGGAAATAATTATGGCCAGTCATGCTGCATGGGAGGACCTCTGGGATTGGGGTTCAAATGTCCAAATCCACCCATGGGTCCGCATTCTGTCACAACTGGCCGTAATAGGAATCCTACTTATGATAGTGTACCTAACCATCCTCACATTTAAGTTCACCCGATGGAAGACCGCGCGCATACAACAATTGGAAGCGGAGGTAAACACACGAGAGGAAAGGAACCAAATCAATATGATACACATGAGCCAATTCCAGGCTCAATGTGATAAAGCCTGCCAAAAGGCACAGCGTGCTGTCCGTGAGAGAGAGGCTGCGCTGCAACAGGTAGAGGAAGTTAAACGTAAATGCAGCGACCTACAGGCTGCAGTAAAAGTTTTGCACCAAGCAGGAAAAGTAAAAACAGCCCGCGCAACAGACCACTCCAAATGCCTGCGCGAGATTGAAGATTTAAAAACACAACTAGCCATAAAAAGGGGTGGGGGGATTTAGAAGAGGATGCCTGCCATTATGCAACAGCTAGCGTCACTGCCGACTGGGGACCCCCACCTCCCTTCCCGGTAGTGGAACCAACGGCACCACCTAATCCGGCCCCCATCTGGGGAAACTCAGTCTCAGCTCCTAGTCCTTTTACCATCCCAAAAAGCCCAGTCACTAATCCGGTTCCTGTACCGATGAATCCGGTCACCACCCAACGACAGGACGGACAGAACCACAATGTGACTTATGTAACTCCATACACCATGACACAGCTTACTGACATAGCTAAAGTGATTGGAGTATTTGAACCCTCCGGGGATCCACATGCTCTCTTTGACCAGGTCACCCAATATTGTGTTTTAAACGGCCTAGACGAGGCAGAAGAGGTTAAATTTATTCTGTTATGTTTAAGTCCTGCCATCCATTCCGCCCTACCCGAACCCCAGAACGTGGCCGGGGAAACCCTACCAGAAATGAAGGCAGCCGCTCTGGCCGCCATAGGCTACCCGGTACAAGGCTTAAACAACTGCCAACAAAAGCGAGGGGAACACTCGACAGCCTATGCTGGCCGACTATGGAACCAATTTGTTGCAGTTTTCGGCCAATTAAATCGAGTCCAATTAAATGCACACCACCGGTCCACATGGATCCGGACCCTGATTGCACACGCCACCGAGGGGAGTCGGAAAGCTTGTGAGAATTTTGACCCTGATGATAATACTCATACAGAAGCCTGGGCCATCCGCAAAATGACTCGTGTGTGGGAACGGGAAGTCAGACAAACAGACACCCCCAAGCCCACAAAACACGGAAAGATGAACCCAATCCACACAGACCTGGCCCCGGTTTGGCGTAACGAAGGGGGAGGTGGAAACAGGGGACCGGGAAACTCACCCCCATATACCCCTGCCAATCATCGATACAGAAAACCGCAGCCCCGCACAGAACCCTGATATATTCCCAACCCCAGGTACAGGGAACAAGATAAAACCAAGCCCAGATATGCACCCCCACAAGCACAGTGTCATAACTGTGGGCAACCCAACCATTTTGCCCGGGACTGTAGGGCACCACCAAATTTCAGGGGACCAGCAAACCCCGCACACCCATACACCCCTGCTGATCGCCGACACAGGGAACCACAAGGCCGCACAGGACATAGGCCCAACCCCCGACACCGAGAACGATATAGAGCTGAGCCCAGAGGCCCACGCCCACAAGCACAGTGTTATACCTGCGGGCAACCCAACCATTTCGCCCGGGAATGTAGGGCACCACACAACTACCCCACACGACCATCTCAGCGGTTCCCCGATGATGGACCCCGACCCATGCCCCTTGAAGGACCGGCCCGTCAAGCAGCTATAACCCCCACATTCCTGGCAGATAACCTAACCTATGGTGGGGAGCCCCATGAATGCCAGGTTCCGGCAATAAAAGACCCCAAGGGGCCATTTTTGCCAAAACAAAAGGGGGGAGGAGCCAGGGGAATCAGCCAAACCCAGGCTCAGGACAGTTTAAAAAATGTTGTAGATGGGACATCCATGGTGGAAGAGGGAAACGGGAGGACAGGATGTGGGATATACGTGGAAGACCAAGAAGGCCAGCCCCTCGGTATAAGGTCATGGTAGACCACAAGAAAGCCGGGTGGTATCATATGAACCAAATGAAGGCATTCGGCTCCCAGCAAAATTTTCACCAATACCATGTCACCCTGGAAGGAGTCTTTGAGTCACAAGGAAGCCCCAACCCTCACCCCACAGCACCGGACCTCAACCACGGTCCACAAACTGTACCCCAGGTTATCAACCCTCACCCCACAGCACCGGACCTAAACCACGGTCCACAACCTGTACCCCAGGTTATCAACCCCCACCCAGTATCCCCAGGAACAGCACACGCAACCTCGGTCCCCACCCCAATTTACAGGGCTTCAGGAATAAAACCCCGGCCCAGGAGACCCCGACAGAAAGGATGGGGAACCCGCAAACCTTACCCCCTGTGGCGCCCCTGGTACCGGGACTCCCAGAACCGTTTGACCCGGCACTCACCACCAGAGGTGGTAATGCAGTGGGTACCTGGCAGCCAAAGCCCGCCCATATAGGTTCCCTCCACTAAGAAAGAATCAGGACATCACAGTCCAGATTGTAAATAGCTTTATCCGTCCACTCCACGCATCACCCAATTGAAAAGGGTTTCTTATCTGCCCACGTTATACTGCGTCATAATTTTCCGACACACCAGTTTGGTTGTGGGATGAAGAATCTATTGTTATACTGTGCCATAATCCTCCAACAACAAGGACACATGCCACATTGCAGAATAAAAGACTTGATTTAGATGCAGCAAAAGCAAGACTGAAGGCGGCAAAGGTCTCAGAGGCCCGTTCAGCAGCAGAACAGGAAATGCGAATTACACAAAGTGAATTTGATCGCCAGGCAGAGATCAGAAGACTTTTGTTTGAAGGAATTAGCAGTACACATGCTCATCACCTTCGTTGCCTGCATGACTATGTTGATGCCCAGTTGACCTACTATGCTCAGTGTTACCAGTGTATGGTTGATTTACAGAAGCAACTTGGAAGTTTTCCAACCACGTTTTCTTCCAACAACAATCAGACTCCTCCGGCTTCCCTATCGTCCTGAGGAATTTCTGCAAAAACTTGGACTTGGCAAGGGCCATCCGACACCGGGAGAGGCTCTACAATCAAGAGCCTTGATACTCTCCCATCTGTATTTAATATGTATAATCACTTGTCATTTTGTACTGTTTATTGCTTTGTTTTGTATATACCTGATTGATGTATTGTTTCTTATTGTTTTTTTAATTATTTTACTGCTTATTGCTTTGTTTTGTATATACACAATTGACATATTGTTTCTTATTGTTTTTTTAATTATTTTACTGCTTATTGCTTTGTTTGGTATATACCCGATTGATGTATTGTTTCTTATTGTTTTTTAAATTATTTTACTTCATTTAAATTTGTTGGTACTATTGTGGGTTAGGGATGATAGTCAACCCCAGATTCGGGGTACTTGCTTGTTGAGATGGTTTGGTGAGAATTGTGTGATCCGGTTCGCTGACGCTCATTGGATCAAGAGGAGGGAATGTGGTGATATGAAAAGGGCCTAGTTTTAAGGCTGATAAAATTGGATATCCTAAACTAACGAATTGGGCATATTGAAATCAAACAGAGTCAAACCTCAGGCAGGCCAATTATACAAATACACAGACGTGCCTGACCCATTAACCACCCACCAAAGGTCATTTGCACTCTACTGAGACTTAGCAGGAGATCATGGCACCTCATTGAAATGCATCGGCCTATTGTTAGAAGCCCAGATCGGGCTAGGCTTTCTGTCACCAAGAGTTCCTGTAGATACCTTATCTGATAACAAGTTCAACAGCATGGAGATGGACACCTGGGGGGCGGACCCCGGTGTCCTGTCAGGCAGACATCAAGAAACCCACTGGGTATTGGAACCCCCTCCTGGGACCTCATTGGCCGGAAGCCAGAGAGATTTCTGGAAAGGCTGGAGGATAAAGGGACACACTTTGAGAGACCAGCAGCAAAGACTCGACGAAGGAGGCGGCCTTGCCCATTCAGAAGACTGACCGAAGGAGGAAGGAAGGAAGAAGCTACCATCGAGACTCACCTTCGTGATGACGGACCAGAGGGACTCAGAGAATCGGGCCTACAGTTCAACCAAACCATCTTTACGGGTAGTATACTTGAATCTGCTGGGGTATCCTCTTGTTTTACATGAGTAATTTAAGGGTTAATAGTGTTATTATTAATAAACTTGGTGAACCTTTACTTGTGTTTGTCCTTTGTCCATCTTTCATAGAAACCCTACAGTACAGAAAGAGGCCATTGGGCCCATCGAGTCTGCACCGACCACAATCCCACCCAGGCCCTACCCCCATATCCCTACATATTTTACCCGCTAATCCCTCTAATCTACGCATTCCAGGACACTAAGGGGCAATTCAGCATGGTCAATCAACCTAACCCGCACATCTTTGGACTGTGGGAGGAAACCGGAGCACCCGGAGGAAACCCACGCAGACATGAGGAGAATGTGCAAACTCCACACAGACAGTGACCCAAGCCGGGAATCAAACCCAGGTCCCTGGAGCTGTGAAGCAGCAGTGCTAACCACTGTGCTACCATGTCGCCCAAATATCTTGCAAATAAGGACACCGGGGTAAAACCTTGAAGTAAACTGGTTGAAAGTATCTCAGAATTAACAGGTACAACACCTACCTCGCACTAAATTGATCTTACTGTACACCCTAGCTGTGACTGTAACTCTACATTCTGCATTCTCTCCTTTCCTTCCCTATGAACGGTATGCTTTGTCTGTATAGCATACAAGAAGCAATACTTTTCACCATATGCTAATATATGTGACAATAATAAATCAAATCAAAATCAAGGTAGAGGAACTGACAGTGCAAATTAAGATAAATGGATATGATCTTATGACCATTACGGAGACATGGGGCCCTATTTTACCATTTTGATTCTAAGTGCTGGGCAGATTTGAAACTGAGAGTGTTTCAGATCCGACTTTTAGACCCGTTCTCAGGCACTCCCATACACACTCTGCCTGCAAAAATATCAGCGATTCTGAATCGTGCTGCACAAGCCTGTGGGCGGGGCCAAACGCGCCCAAAACCCTGCAGCTCCGATCGACACCTCCAACTGCGCATGCACAGGAAGGAAAATGCTACTCCCCTGCCATATCCCTCCTGGGCCGGATAATGCCTCTCCCTGGCCTCCCACAGACATTGCCTCACCCCCACAACATTACTGACCCCCTTATCCCCCCCAGCCAGACCGATCGCAGGGCCCTCCCCCTTCCCCCGCACCCAGACCAAATGTGGGCCCCTCCCCCCTTCTCCCCTATTGATCACAGACGTAGAAGATATCGAAGACAGAAGCAGGAGGAGGCCATTTGGCCCTTCAAGCCTGCTCCGCCATTCATTAAGATCATGGCTGATCATCCAACTCAATAGCCTAATCCTGCTTTATCCCCCATAGAAACATAGACAGACATCTCAGGCAGAGTGACAGCAGACCCCCTTTCCCTCCACCAATCTCAGGCAGACTGCCAGCAGACACAGCTTCCGCCCTCCTCCCACCGATCTCAAGCAGAGATCCGTTGGATGCTTGGCACCTACCTCCTCACTAAGTGGAGCGCCCAAATTGGACTTTTATGGAGCATGTCTGTTTTGCGCCGATTCTGGATGGGCGAACGTGGTGGTGGTGAGGGGGGGGGGGGGGGGTGTGGTGTGTGTGTGTGTGTGTGTGTGTGCCAGTAAAGTTGGGCATGCAGCCCATTAAGTTAATTTAAATGCCTGCAAATGCATTTAAATGGCTGTCGCTTTGGGTGAAGTTCCGATTGTGGCCATTTTCGGGCCTTGGTAAAGGGGGAATCGGCAGGAGGCAGGCATGGATCGTGCTACTCACCTAATGCCCGACTTTACCAAGTTTTCGCAACTGAAAACGGGCGCAACACATTGTAAAATCGGGCCCATTTTCAAAAGGAGATCAAAACTGGGAACTTAATATCCAGGGATATTTGACATTTTGGAACGACAGGAAGGAAAAGATGGTGGGGGTAGCACTGTTAATAAGAGATGAAATGAGGTCAGTTGTGAGAGATGGTCTAGGCTCGATGGAAGGTGGGATTTTACGATCTTGCTTGGGCGCGATCGGAAAATTCTGCCCAAGTCCAACGGAGATTTCCATTCTGCAAGCCTCACATTCCCAGATTCCAGGGCGGGTGAGGCGGTAAAATTCTGCCGTAATGTCCATTTGGATGGAGATAAAAAACAGATACAGATGATATCGGTTGGAGTCATGTATAGGTTATGGGGAAAAAGCAAGATTTAGGCCATTGAGTTGGATGATCAGCCATAATTTTAATGAATGGCAGAGCAAGCTCGAAGGGCCAAATGGAGTCCTCCTGCTCCTATCTTCTATGTTCTGTGTTTCTATAGACCCCCCAAACAGAAGCCACCCTGTAGAAAAAGGTACTAATCAGCAAATGATAGGAGAATGCAAAAAGAATAGAGCAATAATTATGGGTGACTTTAATGTTCATGTTGATTGGGTAAATCAATGTGGAAAGGGTATCAATGACAATGAATTTGTACAGTGCATCAGGGATAATTTCTGAGAGCTATGTGTCATAGAGCCAAACAGGGAACAGGCTATCTTGGATCTAGCAAGGGGTAATGAGGTAGGTAAAGAGAAGGACTTGGTGGATGATGAGTCTAGGAAAGGGTGTGTAGATAGTTTGAGTCATGTTGAGATCAAAAAGGAGGTGAATCATAGAATCCCACAGTGCAGAAAGAGGCCATTCGGCCCATCGAGTCTGCACCAACCACAATCCCACCCAGGCCCTACCCCTATATCCCTACATAGGTATTGGGGTTCCTGAGAAACATTAAGTAGACAAGTCCCCAGGGCCTGATGGGATATACCCCAGAATACTGAGAGAGGCAAGGGAGGAAATTGCTGGGGCCTTGAGAGAAATCTTTGTATCCTCACTGGCTAAAGGGGAGGTCACAGTTAGAAATCTAACAAAACCAGGTTAAAGTCCAACAGGTTTATTTGGTAGCAAATGCCACTAGCTTTCAGAGCGTGCTGCTCCTTCGTCAGGTGGAGTGAGAGATCTGCTCACAAACAGGGCACACAGAGACACAAACTCAATTTACAGAAGAATGATTGGAATGCGATTCTTTACAGCTAATCAAGTCTTAAAGGTACAGACAATGTGAGTGGAGAGAGCATTAAGCACAGGTTAAAGAGATGTGTATTGTCGCCAGACAGGACAGTAAGTGAGATTTTGCAAGTCCAGACAAATTGTGGGGGTTACAGATAGTGTGACATGAACCCAAGATCTCAGTTCAGGCCATCCTCATTTGTGCGGAACATAGATATCAGTCTCTGCTCAGCGACTCTGCGTTGTCGTGTGTCGTGAAGGCCGCCTCGGAGAATGCTTACCCGAAAATCAGAGGCCGAATGCCCGTGACCGCTGAAGTGCTCCCCCACAGGAAGAGAACAGTCTTGCCTGGTGATTTTCGAGCGGTGTTCATTCATCCGTTGTCGCAACGTCTGCATGGTTTCCCCAATGTACCATGCCTCGGGACATCCTTTCCTGCAGCGTATCAGGTAGACAACGTTGGCCGAGTTGCAAGAGTAGGTACCGTGTACCTGGTGGATGGTGTTCTCACGCGAGATGAGAGCATCCGTGTCGATGATCCGGCTCGTCTTCCAGAGGTTGCTGTGGCAGGGTTGTGTGGTGTCGTGGTCACTGTTCTCCTGAAGGCTGGGTAGTTTGCTGCGGACAATGGTCTGTTTGAGGTTGTGTGGTTGTTTGAAGGCAAGAAGTGGGGGTGTGGGGATGGCCTTGGCGAGATGTTCGTCTTCATCAATGACATGTTGAAGGCTCCGGAGGAGATGTCGTAGCTTCTCCGCTCCGGGGAAGTACTGGACGACGAAGGGTACTCTGTCCGCCATGTCCCGTGTTTGTCTTCTGAGGAGGTCGATGCGGTTTTTCACTGTGGCGCGTCGGAACTGTCGATCGGCGAGGAACACTACAGACAGTTACCCGCAGATCCGACCAAAGAACACACCCGTCAACTCAACACTCCGATCAAGACCTTTGACCCGGTCGTTCAGAACACCCTCCGTGCTCTCATCCCACATACTCCCTGCGTTGGAGATCTCTACTACCTCCCGAAGATACACAAGGCAAACACACCCGGCCGCCCCATCGTATCAGGCAATGGGACCCTGTGCGAGAACCTCTCCGGCTACGTCGAGGGCATCCTGAAACCCATTGTACAAAGAACCCCCAGCTTTTGTCACGACACTACGGACTTCCTACAGAAACTTAGCACACATGGAGCAGTTGAACCAGGAGCGCTCCTCGTCACAATGGATGCCTCAGCACTCTACACCAGCATCCCCCACGATGATGGCATTGCTGCAACTGCCTCAGTACTCAACGCTGACAACTGCCAGTTTCCAGATGCAATTTTACAACTCATCCGCTTCATCCTGGACCACAATGTCTTCACCTTCAACAACCAGTTCTTCATCCAGACACACTGAACAGCCATGGGGAGCAAATTCGCACCTCAATATGCCAACATCTTCATGCACAGGTTCGAACAAGACTTCTTCACCGCACAGGATCTTCAGCCGATGCTATACACTAGATACATCGATGACATTTTCTCCCTCGGACTCCTGGTGAACAATCACTGAAACAACTATATGACAACTATATTTATCGTTTGATAAAGTCCCCCATGGTCGGCTTATGAAGAAAGTAAGGATGTGTGGGATAGAGGGAAGTTTGGCTGATTGGATAGGTAACTGGCTATCTAACAGAAGACAGAGGGTGGTGGTGGATGGAAAATGTTCGGACTGGAAACCGGTTACCAGCGGAGTGCCACAGGGATCAGTGCTTTGTCCTCTGCTATTTGTCATTTTTATAAATGACTTGGAGGAGGGGGCTGAAGGGTGGATCAGTAAATTTGCTGATGACACCAAGATTGGTGGAGTAGTGGATGAGGTGGAGGGCTGTTGTAGGCTGCAAAGAGATATAGATAGGATGCAGAGCTGGGCTGAAAAATGGCAAATGGAGTTTAACCCTGACAAATGCGAGGTGATTCATTTTGGTAGGACAAATTTAAATGTGGATTACAGGGTCAAAGGTAGGGTTCTGAAGAATGTGGAGGAACAGAGAGATCTTGGGGTTCATATACACAGATCTCTGAAGGTTGCCACTCAAGTGGATAGAGCCGTGAAGAAGGCCTATAGTGTGTTGGCGTTCATTAACAGGGGGTTTGAGTTTAAGAGCCGTGGGGTTATGCTGCAACTGTACAGGACCTTGGTGAGACCACATTTGGAATATTGTGTGCAGTTCTGGTCACCTCACTATAAGAAGGATGTGGAGACACTGGAAAGAGTGCAAAGGAGATTTACCAGGATGCTGCCTGGTTTGGAGGGTAGGTCTAATGGGGAAAGGTTGAGGGAACTTGGGCTTTTCTCTTTGGAGCGGAGGAGGTTGAGAGGAGACTTGATAGAGGTTTATAAGATGATGAGGGGGATAGATAGAGTGAACGTTCAAAGACTATTTCCTCGGGTGGATGGAGCTATTACAAGGGGGCATGACTATAGGGTTCATGGTGGGAGATATAGGAAGGATGTCCGAGGTAGGTTTTTTACTCAGAGAGTGGTTGGGGTGTGGAATGGACTGCCTGCAGGGATAGTGGAGTCAGAAACTTTAGGAACATTTAAGAAGCTATTGGATAGGCACATGGAGTACTTCGGGATGATAGGGAGGAAATAGCTTGATCTGGGTTTCAGACAAAGCTCGGCACAACAACGTGGGCCGAAGGGCCTGTTCTGTGCTGTACTGTTCTATGTTCTATGACATCAACAAGTTCCATCCCACCATCAGACTCACCATGGACTACTCTCCGGAATCGGTTGCATTCCTAGACACATGCATCTCCATTAAGGACAGTCACCTCAGCACCTCACTGTACCGCAAGCCCATGGATAACCTCACGATGCTCCACTTCTCCAGCTTCCACCCTAAACATGTTAAAGAAGCCATCCCCTACGGACAAGCCCTCCGAATACACAGGATCTGCTCGGATGAGGAGGATCGCAACAGACACCTCCAGACGCTGAAAGATGCCCTCATAAGAACAGGATATGGCGCTCGACTCATCGATCAACAGTTCCGACGCGCCACAGCGAAAAACCGCACCGACCTCCTCAGAAGACAAACACGGGACACGGTGGACAGAGTACCCTTCGTTGTCCAGTACTTCCCCAGAGCGGAGAAGCTACGGCATTTCCTCCGGAGCCTTCAACATGTCATTGATGAAGACGAACATCACGCCAAGGCCATCCCCACTTCTTGCCTTCAAACAACCGCACAACCTCAAACAGACCATTGTCCGCAGCAAACTACCCAGCTTTCAGGAGATCAGTGACCACGACACCACACAACCCTGCCACAGCAACCTCTGCAAGACGTGCCGGATCATCGACACGGATGCCATCATCTCACGTGAGAACACCATCTACCAGGTACACGGTACATACTCTTGCAACTCGGCCAACGTTGTCTACCTGATACGCTGCAGGAAAGGATGTCCCGAGGCATGGTACATTGGGGAAACCATGCAGACGCTACGACAAGGGATGAATGAACACCGCTCGACAATCACCAGGCAAGACTGTTCTCTTCCTGTTGGGGAGCACTTCAGCAGTCACGGGCATTCGGCCTCTGATCTTCGGGAAAGCGTTCTCCAAGGCGGCCTTCACGACACACGACAGCGCAGAGTCGCTGAGCAGAAACTGAAAGCCAAGTTCCGCACACATGAGGACGGCCTAAACCGGGATGTTGGATTTATGTCACATTATCAGTAACCCCCACAGCTTGCCTCCTGGACTTGCTGGCTGTCCTGTCTGGAGACAATACACATCTCTTTAACCTGTGCTTAATGCCACTCACATTGTCTGTATCTTTAAGATCTGGTTGGTTGTAGGGATTCGCATTCTAATAAGTATTGTGTAACTTGATTTTGTGTCTCTGTGCACTGTTTGAGAGCACATTTCCACTCCATCTGACGAAGGAGCAGCGCTCCGAAAGCTAATGGTATTTGCTACCAAATAAACCTGTTGGACTTTAACCTGGTGTTGTTAAAACTCTTACTGTGTTCACCCCAGCCCAACGCCGGCATCTCCACATCATAAGATATACTGGCCAGCCCACGACGCCCATGTTCCACGAATGAATTAAAATAAAATTCAAATTGTCCTCCACGCGCACCATCCACATTCCAAATTAGATGACATTGCTTCTCCCCTCTTGCCGCCGATGCAAAGGTATGTAAATTCATGCAAGGGGCGGCACAGTGGTTAGCACTGCTGCCTCACAGCGTCAGGGACCCGGGTTTGATTCCCGGCCTGGGGTCACTGTCTCTGCGGAGTTTCCCTGTGTCTTTGTGGGTTTCCTCCGGGTTCTCTGGTTTCCTCCCACAGTCCAAAGATATGCGGGTTAGGTTGGCCATGCTAAATTGCCCATCAGTGTCCCAAGGTGTGTAGGTTAGGGCGATTAGCGGGGTAAATACATGGGGTTATAGAAACATAGAAAAACTACAGCACAAACAGGTCCTTCAGCCCACAAGTTATTCTGAACACATCTCTACCTTCTAGACCTACCTATAACCCTCCATCCTATTAAGCTCCATGTACTCATCCAGGAGTCTCTTAAAAGACCCTATTGAGTTCGCCTCCACCACCACTGACGGCAGTCGATTCCACTCGCCCACCACCCTCTGTGTGAAAAACTTACCCCTAACATCTCCCCTGTACCAACCCCCCAGCACCTTAAACCTGTGTCCTCTCGTAGCAGACATTTCCACCCTGGGATAAAGCCTCTGAGAGTCCACCCGATCTATGCCTCTCAACATCTTATACACCTCTATTAGGTCTCCTCTCATCCTTCGTCTCTCCAAGGAGAAAAGACCGAGCTCCCTCAGGCTATCCTCATAAGGCATGCCACTCAATCCAGGCAACATCCTTGTAAATCTCTTCTGCACCCTTTCAATCTTTTCCACATCCTTCCTATAGTGAGGCGACCAGAACTGAGCACAGTACTCCAAGTGGGGTCTGACGAGGGTCTTATATAGCTATATAGTTATGGGGATAGGGGCCGTGTGGGATTGTTCTCGGTGCAGGCTCGATGGGCTGAATGGCCTCCTTCTGCACTGTAGGGATTCTATGATTCTTTGAATTGCAGATAAGCCATCTTTGACACTTCCTTGCATCACTCACCACCCACGTCTCCCTTCTACGCCACTTTCCCATCCCATGTCTGTCCCTGGAAAAACTATCCCCCAATTAATTTACAAAATCTCAACTGAGAGGTCTTTGGCTCTCCATTCACCACAATTAATCTGTGGCTAATTTACTCAACTACACCCTCATATCTGCTTTTAATGTCCTAGTTGTCAATAAAACTATTACTTTCTCTCTTCCCTGACTAATCCTCCTGATATGGGCCTCATCTTGGTCCCTTTCACCTTGGCTGTTCCTCCTGATTATGGCCCTCATCCTGGTGTCTTTAAATGTCTTCAGGTATGCAAAATTGAAAGAATATGGTGAACAACTGGTTTAGCCATCGACAGCAAAATCTGACGGGACCACTTAAAACACTATCGGGTCCTGTTCTTGTCTGCCAAAACTGTTCATTGTTCCAGGGTCATCCAATTGCAAAGATAGCCTCAGCTTCATTTCTCAAAAGCAAACCATCTTTTAAATCCCTCTCCCCTTCATCCTTATACTGCCAGACTTGTTGAGATTTTCCAACATTTTCTGTTCTTGTCTCACTTACCCACATTAACTCCTGGTCAAGCAACATTTTGATTTTAAAGTTACGCCATGGCCTCACCACTCCCTTTATCCTCAGGGTCCACAAACCCTAGAGATATTTAATTCTAGCCTCCTGTGCATTTCCAATTTTAAATGGCAATGCCTTCAGTTGACCAAACCTCCGGAGTTCCTTCAATTAACCTCCCCACCTCATTTTCTTCTTGGTGATAAAACCCACCCTTGTCTAAGCTTTTGGTCAACTGACCGAATGTGTTTTATAATGCAGTGCCTTGCAATGTAAATACATTAAAAGGTGCTATAAAAGATTTGGCTATTCTACCAGAAAAAAAGAGTCAAATCCACAACACCACTTATGCAGGGGAGGAGGAAGGTCAGGAAAGCAATACTGAAAGGGGTTGTGAAGTTAATGGAACAGACGGGCTTTTCTGCAGCCACAGACAACTCCAGGATGGTAAGTTGACTCCCTAGTGGCAACGTCAAGGATATCATTTAGTATCTATTGAGATGGGAAGTTGAACAGCCAGAGGTTGTGGTCCATATCAATAGCAAAGACACAGGTAGGAGGGATGAAAACCTGAAGGCAGGCTTTGGGAAACAAGGAAAGAAATTATTAAGCAGAAAGTTAGAGGTAGAAATCTCCAGATTACTCCTGATGCCATGCCCTGATGGGTAGAAACAGGAAGATACTGTAGTGGGTGAAGTAGTGAAAGAAGTAGGACTTGGGAATCCTGGGAGAAGTGGGGCTTGGACAAGCCAGATGGGTTGCACCTCAGGTTTTGGTGAGATGCTTTAATCCACCCCCTTGGCAATTACAGTTTTGAGGAGGAACGTGTGCTATGCCACGGATAGAAACATAGAAACACAGAAAAACTACAGCACGTACAGGCCCTTCGGCCCACAAGTTGTGCCGAACACATCCCTACCTTCTAGACCTACCTATAACCCTCCATCCTATTAAGCTCCATGTACTCATCCAGGAGTCTCTTAAAAGACCCCATTGAGTTCGCCTCCACCACCACTGATGGCAGCCGATTCCACTCGCCCACCACCCTCTGTGTGAAAAAATTACCCCTAACATCTCCCGTGGAGGGGGTTAGTTTAACCAGCACTGATTTGTCTCTTACCAACAGTTTGCAAACAGAAGATGGTTAAGAAGGTTAATGCTCATGGGATACAAGGAGAGGTGGCTAGATGGGTAGAAAACTGGCTTGGCCACAGGAGACAGAGGGTAGCAGTCAAAGGGTCTTTTTCCGGCTGGAGGTCTGTGACCAGTGGTGTTCCGCAGGGCTCTGTACTGGGACCTCTGCTATTTGTGATATATATAAATGATTTGGAAGAAGGTGTAACTGGTGTTATCAGCAAGTTTGCGGATGACACGAAGATGGCTGGACTTGCGGATAGCGATGAACATTGTCGGACAATACAGCAGGATATAGATAGGCTGGAAAATTGGGCGGAGAAATGGCAGATGGAATTTAATCCAGATAAAAGCGAAGTGATGCATTTTGGAAGAACTAATGTCGGGGGGAGTGAGACAATAAATGGCAGAGCCATCAAGAGTATAGAGACACAGAGGGACCGAGGTGTGCAAGTCCACAAATCCTTGAAGGTGGCAACACAGGTGGAGAAGGTGGTGAAGAAGGCATATGGTATGCTTGCCTTTATAGGACGGGGTATAGAGTATAAAAGCTGGAACAAAGAACAAAGAACAATACAGCACAGGAACAGGCCCTTCGGCCCTCCAAGCCCGCGCCGCTCCCTGGTCCAAACTAGACCATTCTTTTGTATCCCTCCATTCCCATTCCGTTCATATGGCTGTCTAGATAAGTCTTAAACGTTCCCAGTGTGTCCGCCTCCACCACCTTGCCTGGCAGCACATTCCAGGCCCCCACCACCCTCTGTGTAAAATATGTCCTTCTGATATCTGTGTTAAACCTCCCCCCCCTTCACCTTGAACCTATGACCCCTCGTGAACGTCACCACCGACCTGGGGAAAAGCTTCCCACCGTTCACCCTATCTATGCCTTTCATAATTTTATACACCTCTATTAAGTCTCCCCTCATTCTCCGTCTTTCCAGGGAGAAGAACCCCAGTTTACCCAATCTCTCCTCATAACTAAGCCCCTCCATACCAGGCAACATCCTGGTAAACCTCCTCTGTACTCTCTCCAAAGCCTCCACGTGTGGCGACCAGAACTGGACGCAGTATTCCAAATGCGGCCGAACCAACGTTCTATACATCTGCAACATCAGACCCCAACTTTTATACTCTATGCCCCGTCCTATAAAGGCAAGCATGCCATATGCCTTCTTCACCACCTTCTCCACCTGTGACGTCACCTTCAAAGATCTGTGGACTTGCACACCCAGGTCCCTCTGCGTATCTACACCCTTTATGGTTCTGCCATTTATCATATAGCTCCCCCTACATTATTTCTACCAAAATGCATCACATCGCATTTATCAGGATTGAACTCCATCTGCCATTTCTTTGCCAAAATTTCCAGCCTATCTATATCCTTCTGTAGCTTCTGACAATGCTCCTCACTATCTGCAAGTCCTGCCAATTTTGTGTCGTCCGCAAACTTACTGATCATCCCAGTTACACCTTCTTCCAGATCGTTTATATAAATCACAACCAGCAGAGGTCCCAATACAGAGCCCTGCGGAACACCACTAGTCACAGGCCTCCAGCCGGAAAAAGACCCTTCCACTACCACCCTCTGTCTTGTGACCAAGCCAGTTCTCCACCCATCTAGCCACCTCCCCCTTTATCCCATGAGATCCAACCATTTGCACCAGCCTACCATGAGGAACTTTGTCAAACGCTTTACTAAAGTCCATATAGACGACATCCACAGCCCTTCCCTCGTCAACCATTCTGGTCACTTCTTCAAAAAACACCACCAGGTTAGTGAGGCATGACCTCCCTCTCACAAAGCCATGCTGACTATCGTTAATGAGTTTATTCCTTTCTAAATGCGCATACATCCTATCTCTAAGAATCCTCTCCAACAACTTCCCTACCACGGACGTCAAGCTCACCGACCTATAATTATCCGGGTTATCCTTCCTACCCTTCTTAAATAACGGGACCACATTAGCTATCCTCCAATCCTCTGGGACCTCACCTGCGTCCAGTGACGAGACAAAGATTTGCGTCAGAGGCCCAGCGATTTCACCTCTCGTCTCCCTGAGCAGCCTTGGATAGATTCCATCAGGCCCTGGGGATTTGTCAGTCTTTATATTCTCTAACAAACCTAACACTTCCTCCCTTGAAATGGAGATTTTCTCCAACGGTTCAACACTCCCCTCCGAGACACTCCCAGTCAACACATCCTCTCCTTTGTGAATACCAACGCAAAGTATTCATTTAGGATCTCCCCTACTTCTTTGGGCTCCAAGCATAATTCCCCACTTTTGTCCCTGAGAGGTCCGATTCTTTCCCTGACAACCCTTTTGTTCCTAACGTATGAATAAAATGCCTTGGGATTCTCCTTAATCCTGTCTGCCAAGGACATTTCGTGACCCCTTTTTGCCCTTCTAATTCCCCGTTTGAGTTCTTTCCTACTTTCTTTGTACTCCTCCAGAGCTCCCTCCGTTTTTAGCTGCCTGGACCTAACATACGCCTCTCTTTTCTTTTTGACCAGTCCCTCAATTTCCCTGGTTATCCACGGTTCTCGAATCCTATCCTTCCTATCCTTTTTTACAGGCACATGCCTGTCCTGCAGCCCTAACAACTGTTCCTTAAAAGACTCCCACATGCCAGATGTGGATTTACCCTCAAACAGCCTCTCCCAATCAAGAGCTGCCAATTTCTGCCTAATCCCACTAAAGTTAGCCTTCCTTGTGATAGAACAGTACAGCACAGAACAGGCCCTTCAGCCCACGATGTTGTGCCGAGCTTTATCTGAAACCAAGATCAAGCTATCCCACTCCCTATCATCCTGGTGTGCTCCATGTGCCTATCCAATAACCGCTTAAATGTTTCTAAAGTGTCTGACTCCACTATCACTGCAGGCAGTCCATTCCACACCCCAACCACTCTCTGCGTAAAGAACCTACCTCTGATATCCGTCCTGTATCTCCCACCACGAACCCTATAGTTATGCCCCCTTGTAATAGCTCCATCCACCCGAGGAAATAGTCTTTGAACGTTCACTCTATCTATCCCCTTCATCATTTTATACACCTCTATTAAGTCTCCCCTCAGCCTCCTCCGCTCCAGAGAGAACAGCCCTAGCTCCCTCAACCTTTCCTCATATGACCTACCCTCCAAACCAGGCAGCATCCTGGTAAATCTCCTCTGCACTCTTTCCAGCGCTTCCACTTCCTTCTTATAGTGAGGTGACCAGAACTGCACACAATATTCCAAATGTGGTCTCACCAAGGTCCTGTACAGTTGCAGCATAACCCCACGGCTCTTAAATTCCAACCCCCTGTTAATAAAAGCTAACACACTATAGGCCTTCTTCACAGCTCTATCCACTTGGGTGGCAACCTTTAGAGATCTGTGGATATGGACCCCAAGATCTCTCTGTTCCTCCACAGTCTTCAGAACCCTACCTTTGACCCTGTAATCCACATTTAAATTTGTCCTACCAAAATGAATCACCTCACATTTATCAGGGTTAAACTCCATTTGCCATTTTTCAGCCCAGCTTTGCATCCTATCTATGTCTCTTTGCAGCCTACAACAGCCCTCCACCTCATCCACTACTCCACCAATCTTGGTGTCATCAGCAAATTTACTGATCCACCCTTCAGCCCCCTCCTCTAAGTCATTAATAAAAATCACAAAGAGCAGAGGACCAAGCACTGATCCCTGCGGCACACCGCTAGCAACCTGCCTCCAATCCGAAAATTTTCCATCGACCACCACCCTCTGTCTTCGGTCAGACAACCAGTTACCTATCCAATCGGCCAACTTTCCCTCTATCCCACACCTCCTCACTTTCATCATAAGCCGACCATGGGGGACCTTATCAAACGCCTTACTAAAATCCATGTATATGACATCAACTGCCCTACCTTCATCAACACACTTAGTTACCTCCTCAAAAAATTCTATCAAATTTGTGAGGCACGACTTGCCCTTCACGAATCCGTGCTGACTATCTCGGATTAATCCGCATCTTTCTAAATGGTCGTAAATCCCATCCCTAAGGACCCTTTCCATCAATTTACCAACCACCGAAGTAAGACTAACCGGTCTATAATTACCAGGGTCATTCCTATTCCCTTTCTTAAACAGAGGAACAACATTCGCCATTCTCCAGTCCTCTGGCACCATCCCCGTGGACAGCGAGGACCCAAAGATCAACGCCAAAGGCGATATATATAAATGATTTGGAAGAAGGTGTAACTGGTGTAATCAGCAAGTTTGCGGATGACACGAAGATGGCTGGACTTGCGGATAGCGAAGAGCATTGTCGGGCAATACAGCAGGATATAAACAGGCTGGAAAATTGGGCGGAGAGGTGGCAGATGGAGTTTAATCCGATAAATGCGAAGTGATGCATTTTGAAAGAAAAAATGGAGGGGGGTGTTATACAATAAATGGCAGCAAATACAATAAATCAGGAGTATAGAAACACAGAGGGACCTAGGTGTGCAAGTCCACAAATCCTTGAAGGTGGCAACACAGGTGGAGAAGGTGGTGAAGAAGGCATATGGTATGCTTGCCTTTATAGGACGGGGTATAGAGTATAAAAGCTGGAGTCTGATGATGCAGCTGTATAGAACGCTGGTTAGGCCACATTTGGAGTACTGCGTCCAGTTCTGGTCGCCGCACTACCAGAAGGACGTGGAGGCGTTAGAGAGAGTGCAGAGAAGGTTTACCAGGATGTTGCCTGGTATGGAGGGTCTAAGCTATGAGGAGAGGGGTTGATCTCCTTGGAAAGACGGCGAATGAGGGGAGATCTAATAGAGGTGTACAAGATTATGAAGGGGATAGATAGGGTGAACAGTGGGAAGCTTTTTCCCAGGTCGGAGGTGACGATCACGAGGGGTCACGGGCTCAAGCTGAGAGGGGCGAAGTATAACTCAGATATCAGAGGGACGTTTTTTACACAGAGGGTGCTGGGGGCCTGGAATGCGCTGCCAAGTAGGGTGGTGGAGGCAGGCACGCTGACATCGTTTAAGACTTACCTGGATAGTCACATGAGCAGCCTGGGAATGGAGGGATACAAACGATTGGTCCAGTTGGACCAAGGAGCGGCACAGGCTTGGAGGGCCGAAGGGCCTGTTTCCTGTGCTGTACTGTTCTTTGTTCTTTGTTGTTCCCCCAATCCAACACCTTACCCTTGGGACACCACTCATCCTTTTCCATCACTATCCTAAAGCTAACAGAATTGTGGTCACTATTTGCCACATGTTCCCCTACCGAAACTTTGAAGACCTGACCGGGCTCATTCCCCAGTACTAGGTCCAGTATAGCCCCTTCTCTAGTCGGGCTATCTACATATTGTTCCAAAGAACCCTCCTGTACGCATTTTACAAATTCCTCCCCATTCAGAGTCCCAGCTCTCAGCGATTTCCAGTCTATACCAGGGAAATTGAAGTCTCCCACTACAACAACCCTATTTTTCCTGCACCTATCCAGTATCTCCTGACATATCCGTTCTTCCACTTCCCTTGGGCTGTTGGGGGGCCTGTAGTATACCCCCAACATAGTGACTGCGCCCTTCCTGTTTCTAAGCTCCACCCAGAGTGACTCATTACACGACCCCTCTGAATTGTCCTCCCTCTGCACCGCTGTAATATGCTCTCCAACTAATACCGCTACTCCCCCACCTCTTTTGGCCCCTCCTCTGTCTCGCCTAAAACACTTGTACCCCGGAATATTCAGCTGTCAGTCCTGTCCCTCTTTCAACCAAGTCTCTGTCACCGCAACCCACATCCAAATTCCTCGTGAGCATTAAGGCCCTAGGTTCGTCTGTCTTACCTGCTACGCTCCTTGCATTGAAGTATAAGCACTGGAGTCTGATGATGCAGCTGTATAGAATGCTGGTTAGGCCACATTTGGAGTACTGCGTCCAGTTCTGGTCGCCGCACTACCAGAAGGACGTGGAGGCTTTAGACAGAGTGCAGAGAAGGTTTACCAGGATGTTGCCTGGTATGGAGGGTCTTAGCTATGAGGAGAGATTGGGTAAACTGGGCTTGTTCTCCCTGGAAAGACGGAGAATGAGGGGAGACCTAATAGAGGTGTACAAAATTATGAAGGGGATAGATAGGGTGAACAGTGGGAAGCTTTTTCCCAGGTCGGAGGTGACAATCACGAGGGGTCACGGGCTCCCTGTGATACCTGAGTATAACTCAGGTATCACAGGGACGTTTTTTACACAGAGGGTGGTGGGGGCCTGGAATGCACTGCCAAGTAGGGTGGTGGAGGCAGGCACGCTGACATCGTTTAAGACTTACCTGGATAGTCACATGAGCAGCCTGGGAATGGAGGGATACAAACGAATGGTCTAGTTAGACCAATGAGCGGCACAGGCTTGGAGGGCCGAAGGGCCTGTTTCCTGTGCTGTACTGTTCTTTGTTCTTTGATGTATTTAATTTATTTTTTTGGTGTGGCATATTTCCTAACCCCTCGCTTTTTGGGTGATCACATTCCTACTAATAATCCCAATGCAAACTTGAATTATGATTAACCTTTTGAGTTAGTTTATTTCAGATTCAAAAACCTCAAATGAGCATCCAAACTTTCCACTCCACATTCACACAGTAAAGAGAGAGGGAGGGAAATGAAGGCTATAGTACAAGGAGCATGGAGAAAAAGAAATCTTGGTTCATGTGAGTTCCAGAATCAGAGTCCAATGAAAAATTATTTCAGAGGTCAGTTGGCTGAAGACTGGTGGTGTAAGATTCATTTTTCCAGTGGTGTTGATGTCACAAGTCGGCATGCAAAGATTCAATCAGTGACACAAAATGCAATGGCACAAAATCTTCCCAGCTGAGTCTGTCCAATCAAGCCAGAGCTTATTTTTGTGTAGCCTGCCAGATAGATGTTAAACAGCACACTGAGATATGCAGGTCAGAGAACAATAAGAATTTGTCCAGTTAAGAGCCTTGGGTCATGTGATCGTACTTGTCCACAATGACATAGGATGTTGATCCAATGCCTGGGAGTTGCCTTTGCGTCCCAGACTGATAAATCTCAGCCATTATGGGTTGAAAAGAGGTACTAATTGTTGAGGATGGGTTAGAACATAGAACATAGAACAGTACAGCACAGAACAGGCCCTTCGGCCCACATTGTTGTGCCGAGCTTTGTCTGAAACCGAGATCAAGCTATTTCCTCCCTATCATCCCGAAGTACTCCATGTGCCTATCCAATAGCTTCTTAAATGTTCCTAAATATTGCGACTCCACTATCCCTGGAGGCAGTCCATTCCACACCCCAACCACTCTGAGTAAAAAACCTACCTCGGACATCCTTCCTATATCTCCCACCATGAACCCTATAGTTATGCCCCCTAGTTACCACTCCATTCACCCGAGGAAATAGTCTTTGAACGTTCACTCTATCTATCCCCCTCATCATCTTATAAACCTCTATCAAGTCTCCTCTCAACCTCCGCCGCTCCAAAGAGAAAAGCCCAAGTTCCCTCAACCTTTCCTCATAAGACCTACCCTCCAAACCAGGCAGCATCCTGGTAAATCTCCTTTGCACTCTTTCCAGTGTCTCCACATCCTTCTTATAGTGAGACGACCAGAACTGCACACAATATTCCAAATGTGGTCTCACCAAGGTCCTGTACAGTTGCAGCATAACCCCATAGAACCATAGAAAATTACAGCTCAGAAACAGGCCTTTTGGCCCTTCTTGTCTGTGCCGAACCATTTTATGCCTAGTCCCACTGACCTGCACTTGGACCATATCCCTCCACACCCCTCTCATCCATGAACCCGTCCAAGTTTTTCTTAAATGTTAAAAGTGACCCCGCATTTACCACTTTATCCAGCAGCTCATTCCACACTCCCACCACTCTCTGCGTGAAGAAGCCCCCCCTAATAATCCCTTTTAACTTTTCTCCTTTCACCCTTAACCCATGCCCTCTGGTTTTTTTCTCCCCTAGCCTCAGCGGAAAAAGCCTGCTTGCATTCACTCTATCTATATCCATCAAAATCTTATACACCTCTATCAAATCTCCCCTCAATCTTCTACGCTCCAGGGAATAAAGTCCCAAGCTATTCAATCTCTCTCTGTAACTCAGCTTCTCAAGTCCCGGCAACATCCTTGTGAACCTTCTCTGCACTCTTTCAATCTTATTTACATCCTTCCTGTAACTAGGTGACCAAAACTGTACACAATACTCCAAATTCGGCCTCACCAATGCCTTATATAACCTTGATGTGGAGATGCCGGCGTTGGACTGGGGTAAACACAGTAAGAAGTTTAACAACACCAGGTTAAAGTCCAACAGGTTTATTTGGTAGCAAAAGCCACACAAGCTTTCGAGGCTCTGAGCCCCTTCTTCAGGTGAGTGGGAATTCTGTTCACAAACAGAACTTATAAGACACAGACTCAATTTACATGAATAATGGTTGGAATGCGAATACTTACAACTAATCCAGTCTTTAAGAAACAAAACAATGGGAGTGGAGAGAGCATCAAGACAGGCTAAAAAGATAAAAAGAGACAATACACATCTTTTTAGCCTGTCTTGATGCTCTCTCCACTCCCATTGTTTTGTTTCTTAAAGACTGGATTAGTTGTAAGTATTCGCATTCCAACCATTATTCATGTAAATTGAGTCTGTGTCTTATAAGTTCTGTTTGTGAACAGAATTCCCACTCACCTGAAGAAGGGGCTCAGAGCCTCGAAAGCTTGTGTGGCTTTTGCTACCAAATAAACCTGTTGGACTTTAACCTGGTGTTGTTAAACTTCTTATTATATAACCTTACCATAACACTCCAACTTTTATACTCGATACTCCGATTTATAAAGGCCAATGTACCAAAGGCACTCTTTACGACCCTATCCACCTGTGACGTCACTTTTAGGGAATTCTGTACCTGTATTCCCAGATCCCTCTGTTCAACTGCACTCTTCAGAGTCCTACCATTTACCCTGTACGTTCTTCCACGGCTCTTAAACTCAAACCCCCTGTTAATGAACGCCAACACAGTATAGGCCTTCTTCACGGCTCTATCCACTTGAGTGGCAACCTTCAGAGATCTATGGATATGAACCCCAAGATCTCTCTGTTCCTCCACATTCTTCAGAACCCTACCTTTGACCCTGTAATCCACATTTAAATTTGTCCTACCAAAATGAATCACCTCGCATTTGTCAGGGTTAAACTCCATTTGCCATTTTTCAGCCCAGCTCTGCATCCTATCAATGTCTCTTTGCAGCCTACAACAGCCCTCCACCTCATCCACTACTTCACCAATCTTGGTGTCATCAGCAAATTTACTGATCCACCCTTCAGCCCCCTCCTCCAAGTCATTTATAAAAATTACAAATAGCAGAGGACCAAGCACTGATCCCTGTGGCATTCCACTGGTAACCGGTTTCCAGTCCGAACATTTTCCATCCACCACCACCCTCTGTCTTCTGTTAGATAGCCAGTTACCTATCCAATCGGCCAAACTTCCCTCTATCCCACACATCCTTACTTTCTTCATAAGCCGACCGTGGGGGACTTTATCAAACGCCTTACTAAAATCCATGTATATGACATCAACTGCACTACCTTCATCTGCATACTTAGTTACCTACTCAAAAAATTCTATCAAATTTGTGAGGCAAGACTTGCCCTTCACAAATCCGTGCTGACTATCCCGGATTAAGCTGCATCTTTCTAAATGGTCGTAAATCCTATACCTGAGGACCTTTTCCATCAACTTACCGACCACCGAAGTAAGACTAACCGGCCTATAATTACCAGGGTCATTTCTATTCCATTTCTTAAACAGAGGAACCACATTCGCCACTCTCCAGTCCTCTGGCACCACCCCCGTGGACAGTGAGGACGCAAAGATCAATGCCAAAGGCTCTGCTATCTCATCCCTTGCCTCCCAAAGACTCCTAGGATATATTTCATCAGGCCCAGGGGACTTATCAACTTTCTGTTTATTCAAAATTGCTAGTACATCTTCCCTCCGAACATTTACTTCCTCCAGCCTATCAGCCTGTGACACCTTCTCTTCCTCAAAAACATGGCCCCTCTCCTTGGTGAACACCGAAGAAAAGTATTCATTCATCACCTCTCCTATCTCTTCTGACTCCATGCACAAATTCCCACTGCCGTCCTTGATCGGCCCCAACCTCACCCTGGTCATTCTTTTATTCCTCACATAAGAGTAAAAAGCCTTGGGGTTTTCCTTGATCCGACCCGTCAAGGACTTCTCATGCCCCCTCCTAGCTCTCCTATGCCCCTTTTTCAGCTCATTTCTTTCTAACTTGTAACCCTCCATCGAGCCAACTGAACCTTGTTTTCTCAACCTTACATATGTTTCCTTCTTCCTCTTGACAAGACATTCCACCTCTTTTGTGAACCATGGTTCCCTCACTCGGCCATTTCCTCTCTGCCTGGCAGGGACATACCTATCAAGGACACGCAGTATTTGTTCCTTGAAAAAGTTCCACTTTTCATTAGTGCCTTTCCCTGACAGTTTCTGTATCCATCCTATGCTTCCTAATTCCCGCCTGATTGCATCATAATTACCTCTCCCCCAATTGTAAACTATGCCCTGCCGTATGGCCCTCTCCCTCTCCATTGCAATAACAAAAGACACCGAATTGTGGTCACTATCTCCAAAGTGCTCTCCCACAACCAAATCCAACACTTGGCCTGGTTCATTTCCCAGTACCAAATCCAATGTGGCCCCACCTCTTGTCGGCTTATCCACATATTGTGTCAGGAACCGCTCCTGCACACACTGCACAAAAACTGCCCCATCCGAACTATTAGACCATAAGACCATAAGACATAGGAGCGGAAGTAAGGCCATTCGGCCCATCGAGTCCACTCCACCATTCAATCATGGTTGATTTCAACTCCATTTACCCGCTCTCTCCCCATAGCCCTTAATTCCTCGAGAAATCAAGAATTTATCAATTTCTGTCTTGAAGACGCTCAACGTCTCGGCCTCCACAGCCCTCTGTGGCAATGAATTCCACAGACCCACCACTCTCTGGCTGAAGAAATTTCTCCTCATCTCTGTTCTAAAGTGACTCCCTTTTATTCTAAGGCTCTGCCCCCGCGTCCTAGTCTCCCCTGTTAATGGAAACAACTTCCCTACGTCCATCCTATCTAAGCCGTTCATTATCTTGTAAGTTTCTATCAGATCTCCCCTCAACCTCCTAAACTCCAATGAATATAATCCCACGATCCTCAGACGTTCATCGTATGTCAGGCCTACCATTCCTGGGATCATCCGTGTGAACCTCCGCTGGACCCGCTCCAGTGCCAGTATGTCCTTCCTGAGGTGTGGGGCCCAAAATTGCTCACAGTACTCCAAATGGGGCCTAACCAGTGCTTTATAAAGCCTCAGAAGTACATCCCTGCTTTTGTATTCCAAGCCTCTTGAGATAAATGACAACATTACATTTGCTTTCTTAATTACGGACTCAACCTGCAAGTTTACCTTTAGAGAATCCTGGACTAGGACTCCCAAGTCCCTTTGCACTTTAGCATTATGAATTTTGTCACCGTTTAGAAAATAGTCCATGCCTCTATTCTTTTTTCCAAAGTGTACGACCTCGCACTTGCCCACGTTGAATTTCATCAGCTATTCGACCTATACAGGCTCCCATCAATATTTGGAAAGTTAAAGTCACCCATGACAACTACCCTGTGACCCCCACACCTATCCATAATCTGTTTTGCAATTTCTTGCTCCACATCTCTATTACTATTTGGGGGCCTATAGTAAACTCCTAACAACGTGACCGCTCCTTTCCTATTCCTAACCTCAGCCCATATTACCTCTGTAGGCAGATCCCCTTCGAAATGCCTTTCCGCAGCCGTTAAACTATTCTTGATTAACAGTGCCACTCCTCCACCTCTTTTACCAGCTACCCTACACTTACTGAAACATCTATACCTCGGAACTTCCAACAACCATTCCTGTCCTTGTTCTACCCATGTCTCTGTAATGGCCACAACATCGTAGTCCCAAGTGCCAATCCACACCCCAAGTTCATCTACCTTATTTCGGATGCTCCTTGCATTGAAGTAGACACACTTCAACCCACCTTCTTGTCTGCTGGTACCCATCTTTGACCATGATACCCTTCCCAGTACCTCACTACACTCACTGACCTCCGGACTACAACTCCTTTTCCCATCTCCCTGACAAATTAGTTTAAACCCCCCCAAAGAGCCGTAGCAAATTTCCCTCCCAGGATATTGGTGCCCCTCTGGTTCAGGTGCACCCCGTCCTGTTGGTACAGGTCCCACCTTCCCCAGAAAGTGTTCCAATTATCCACATAGCTGAAACCCTCCCTCCTACACCATCCCTGCATCCATGTGTTTAACTGCACTCTCTCCCTGTTCCTCAACTCGCTATCCCGTGGCACCGGCAACATACCAGAGATGACAACCTGTTTTGTCCACCTCAGCTCCCTGAATTCCTGTTCTAAATCCCCGTCCCCTCTCTTACCTATGTCTTTGGTGCCGACATGCACCACGACTTGTGACTGTTCCCCCTCCCCCTTTAGAATCCTGAAGACACGGTCGGAGATGTCACGGACCCTGGCATCCGGGAGGCAACATACCATCCGTGAGTCTCTCTTGTTGCCACAGAACCTCCTATCTATCCCTCTAACAAACGAGTCCCCAATAACTATAGCTCTACCGCTCTCCCTTTTCCCTTCTGAGCCACAGAGACGGACTCAGCGCTGGCGATCTGGTCACTGCGGCTTACCACTGGTAGGTCGCCCCCGTCACCTGTATCCAAAGTGGAATACTTGTTGCTAAGGGGAACGACCACAGGGGATCCCCGCACCGAATGCTTCCTCCCAGCCCCTCTCACTGTCACCCATCTATTTTCATTCCCTGGAGCAACTATATCCCTGAAGCTTGTGTCTATGGCCCTCTCTGCCTTCCTGATGACCCTAAGCTCATCCAACTCCAGCTCCAGCTCACTAACACGGTCTTGGGGGAGCTGCAGATGGGTGCACCTCCCACAGGTGTAATCAGCAGGGACACTGACGGTGTCCCTCACCTCAAACATTCTGCAGGAGGTACATTGCACTGCCTTCACTTCCATCCCCTCCATATAACTTACTGCTACAAAGAAAAAGAATTGCTCCAATGGAACACTGAACCCTTTTTCCCCTTCCTCAGAGTGCACTGGGAAAGAAGTTTAAAAAGCAGGAACACAGAGCGGTGACAGTTGAAAGAGTGGGAACACAGAGCGGCGACAGGTGAAACCCAAAACTGATATTAAATCCAAACAACTGAGATTAAACCCAAACAACTGAGATTAAACCCAAACAACTGAGATTAAACCCAAACAACTGAGATTAAACCCAAACAACTGATATTAAATCCAAACAACTGATATTAAAACCAAACAGTTTAGGGTTGTTTGGGAAGTCACTGTCTCTGTAGACTCACTGACTCTACTAACAAGCTTGGCTTATCAAATGCAAATTGCCTTAGTGCAACCGTCTTTGAAATTGGTCTGCAGAGTTCCAGGTGGTCTTTTGGAAGCTCCTCAGACATGATGAGGTGTGATACTTTCAAAACTAAAAAGTGAATTTTATTGTTCTGATGACTCATAGACAGAAGGTCAGCCATCTTCATTGCCTGTATTCAGCAGAAAAGTCCAGGTTTAGAATAAGAAATAGCAATAAGGATATTCTAAAAATATATATACAATTCTGTTCCCTAACAGCTGGAAGCATCAGCCAATGAGGTCATAAAAGCTGAAATGAAGAGCAAAAGGTGGCAATCACACTTGCTGACTATATGCCCCCAGTCAGTGGGAGATAGCAGAGTGATTAAGTCGGTCAGCATCCAAGAAGTGCAAAAACATTGGTACAATAACAGTAGGGGGTATATACAATCCTAATATTAACTGTGTAAGAGGCATGGTGGGTGCAGAATTCTTAAATTCCCATCCATAGAAACATTTTAGCAAGTGCATGAAGAATTCCATCTAAAGGAGGAGCAGTAGTCCCACTTACAATTTTCGGAGTGCAGTTGGGCATATGGAAAGGCTCTCTAGTGGCATTTTGTTCATATTGATCACAGTTCAGTTAGATTTAGTGCAAAAAAGCAAATTACTGCAGATGCTGGAATCTGAAACCAAAAGAGAAAATGTTGGAAACTCTCAGCAGGTCTGGCAGCATCTGTAAGGAGAGAAAAGAGCTGGCATTTTGAGTCCAGATGACCCTCTGTCATTGACTCAAAACGTCAGCTCTTTTCTCTCCTTACAGATGCTGCTAGATTTAGTGTAGTTTTGGAAAAAGATAGACTGGGAGTACAAGTCCTCAATTGGAGAAATGCTACATCACAGATAAGTAGAATTAGCTTAAGTGGACTAGAAACAACTTGAAAGTAAATCAATGGCAGAACCCTTAAGAGTATTGATAGGCAAAGGCACCTGGGTGGACAGGTAAGAGTTTTAACAACACCAGGTTAAAGTCCAACAGGTTTATTTGGTAGCAAATGCCATTAGCTTTCGGAGCGCTGCTCCTTCGTCAGATGGAGTGGAAATCTGCTCTCAAACAGGGTACAGAAACACAAAATCAAGTTCCAGAATACTGATTAGAATGTGAATCTCTCCAGCCAACCAGGTCTTAAAGATACAGACAATGTGAGTGGGGGGAGCATTAAGCACAGGTTAAAGAGATGTGTATTGTCTCCAGACAGGACAGTTAGTGAGATTCTGCAAGTCCAGGAGGCAAGCTGTGGGGGTTACTGATAGTGTGACATAAACCCAACATCCCGGTTTAGGCCGTCCTCGTGCGCGGAACGTGGCTATCAGTCTCTGCTCAGCGACTCTGCGCTGTCGTGTGTCGTGAAGGCCGCCTTGGAGAACGCTTACCTGAAGATCAGAGGCTGAATGCCCGTGACCGCTGAAGTGCTCCCCCACAGGAAGAGAACAGTCTTGCCTGGTGATTGTCGAGCGGTGTTCATTCATCCCTTGTCGTAGCGTCTGCATGGTCTCCCCAATGTACCATGCCTCGGGACATCCTTTCCTGCAGCGTATCAGGTAGACAACGTTGGCCGAGTTGCAAGAGTAGGTACCGTGTACCTGGTAGATGGTGTTCTCATGTGAGATGATGGCATTCGTGTTGATGATCCGGCACGTCTTGCAGAGGTTGCTGTGGCAGGGTTGTGTGGTGTCGTGGTCACTGTTCTCCTGAAGGCTGGGTAGTTTGCTGCGGACAATGGTCTGTTTGAGGTTGTGCGGTTGTTTGAAGGCAAGAAGTGGGCGTGTGGGAATGGCCTTGGCGAGATGTTCGTCTTCATCAATGACATGTTGAAGGCTCCGGAGGAAATGCCGTACAGGTACACAGGTCACTGAAAATGGCAATGCAGGTGGAAAAGGTAGTCAGTCAAGAAGGCATGCTTGCCTTCATCGGCCGGGGCATTGAATTTAAAAATTGGCAAGTCATGTTGCAGCTTTGTAGAACCTTAGTTAGGCCGCACTTGGAATATAGTGTTCAATTCTGGTTGCCACACGACCAGAAGGATGTGAAGGCTTTGGAGAGGGTACAGAAAAGATTTACCAGGACGTTGCCTGGTATGAAGGGCATCAGCTATGAGAGGTTGGAGAAACTTGGTTTGTTCTCACTGGAACAACGAAGGTTGAGGGGTGACCTGATAGAAGTCTACGAGAGTGGATAGTCAGAAGCTTTTTCCCAGGGTGGAAGAGTCAATTACTAGGGGGCACAGGCTTAAGGTGCGAGGGGCAAGGTTTAAAGGAGATGTACAAGGCAGATATTTTACACAGAGGGTGGTGGGTGCCTGGAACTCATTGCCGGGGGAGGTAGTGGAAGCAGTTACGGTAGCAACTTTTAAGGGGCGTCTTGACAAATACATGAATACGATGTGAATAGAGGAATATGGTCCCCGGAAGGGTAGGGGGTTTTAGTTAAGTCGGGTAGCATGGTCGGTGCAGGCTTGGAGGGCCGAAGGGCCTGTTCCTGCGCTGTAATTTTCTTTGTTCTAATCTTAGAACGGTCAAAGACATTGAAGGAAGAGATAACAAGGACACAGAATAAATATGATCTCACAAGAAAAGAGAGAGGAACCCCCAAATCTCCATCCCCTTGCATCTCAAGGAGGACAAGACAAAAATGTCATATACAAAATGTTCAATACTGCCGAGAGCCATGGGTAAAGTTGGAAATAAAATTATGAAACAATCAGATCATGAAAAGACATTAGCAAGCAAAATAAAGGAAAGCCCAAAGGTGATTTATGAACATATTTAAGAACAAGAGAACAATTAAAGAAAAAGAAGGTGGTCCATTGGAGATCAAACAAGGAACTTGCATGTGGATGCAGAAGGCGTGGGCACATTTCTATTTTTGTGAATATTTTGTATTTGGCTGCACGAAAAGAAATGCGGTCAAATGGACAAGGCCTGAGAAATTAGGCCCGACATAAAACTGGACATTTTAAATTAATACAGCTAAAAACTGGTTCTGTGAGGTTACCACAGGTCAAAAGTCAACAGGCACACATACCAAAACTGTCTCACATATTGAATGGGGGTGCTTCACCTTAACAATAGAGAAGTCATCATGACCGGAAACCAAAACCCAAACCTTTTACATATTGAATAGAGAGGCTCAAACTTTACAATGAAAGAGTCGTTATGGGCTGAAACCCAGCAGGAGGTACTCAGTCAAGAAGACATTATGATTGTGTATTCCCTAGCTTCATCGAAACATAGAAGATAGGAGCAGGAGGAGGCCATTTCGCCCTTTGAGCCTGCTCCGCCATTCATTACGATCATGGCTGGTCATCCAACTCAATAGCCTAATCCTGCTTTTTCCCCCCATAACCTTTGATCCCATTTGCCCCAAGAGTTATATCCAGCCACCTCTTGAATACATTCAATGCTTTGGCATCAACTATTTCCTGTAGTAATGAATTCCACAGGCTCACCACTCTTTGGGTGAAGAAATGTCTCCTCACCTCCGTCCTAAATGATCCACCCTGAATCCTCAGACTGTGACCCCTGGTTCTGGACTCCCCACCATTGAGAATATCCTCACTGCATCTACCCTGTCTAGTTCTGTAGTCTCTATGAGATCCTGTAAGCTTCAGCCAGACTCCCTGCTATTAAAGAAATATGTACAATTAGGATGACCTGGCCTAACCTCATTGGGTGCTGTAACCTCCCCACTCTCTCCCCATTGGCCAACAAGCGGCGAATATTCAAAGGAAGGAAGGAGAATGATAAAAACAGCCATATTTAAGACAAACTCCAGCGAAGACCAAACCTTCATGCTAAGAGGACCCTGAGTTCAACTATTGCCGTGAACTCAGTGAATTGAATTCAACAGTCCAATTGATTTCACCAGACCAGGTAATATCTATTTCTCAGGCCATGCGCAGCCTGGTTTGGGGCAAATTAACTGAATCTATTAGGTTAAAGAAACAATTTTTACACGAGTGTTTTTAACAAAGCTATGCTTGAACCACAGTCCTCTGTCTGTCTCATAAAGTAAAGGCACTTGAGAAAAATGTAATAAACTGGTCTTGTGTTTGTCAAGATGGGGCGTCTTGACAAATGGTCCCCAGAAGGGCAGGGGGTTATAATTCAGTTCGGCAGCATGGTCTGTGCAGGCTTGGAGAGCTGAAGGGCCTGTTCCTATGCTATAATTTTATTTGTTCTTTGTTGGTCGAAGTGTCTGTATAACACTTTTCACAGACAACAGAAGGCAATAATGCAGACACTGTAGCTAAGGAAGAGTATAGAATTGTATAGAACCCCTACAGTCCAGGAAGAGGCCATTCAGCCCATCGAGTCTGCACCGACCACAATCCCACCCAGGCCCTACCCCCATATTTTACCCGCTAATCCCTCTAACCCACGCATCTCAGGACACTAAGGGGCAATTTTAGCATGGCCAATCAACCTAACCCGCACATCTTTAGACTGTGGGAGGGAACCGGAGCACCCGGAGGAAACCCACGCAGACACGAGGAGAATGTGCAAACTCCACACAGACAGTGACCCAAGCCGGGAATCGAACCCAGGTCCCATGGAGCTGTGAAGCGGCAGTGCTAACCACTGTGCTACCGTGCCACCCCCACTGTGCTGCCGTGCCAGTGAAAATATTGGCTGAGATAAACATATTGAGAAGAAATATTAAGGAGTTTAGTCTCTTTGAACGTAAATAAATCACCAAACCTAAATAAAACGTATCTCCAGCTCATAAGAGAAGCAAGAGAGGAAATAGCAGAGGCTGTGACAATCATTTTCTGATCCTCTTCGGCTACAGACACAGTGCTAGAGGACTGGAGGAGTGCTAATGTTACAATGTGATACTTCAGAAAGGAATAAGCTACTAATTAGATATGCCAGTGAGGGCAGGAGTAGGATGCTTGGGCGGATGAACACGTGGCTGAGGAACTGGTGCATGGGGCAGGGTTTCCAATTCTTGGATCATTGGGACCTCTTCTGGGGCAGGTGGGACCTGTACAAGAGAGACGGGTTACACCTAAACTACAAGGGGACCAATATACTTGCAGGGAGGTTTGCTAGTGTTATTGGGGAGCGTTTAAACTAGATTTGCAGGGGGATGGGAACCAGAGTGCCAGAGCAGATAGTGGAGCAGGGGGAAAAATAAATGATGTTAATAGTTCATGCAAAATCACAAATAGAAGGGTTGAGTGTGGTGGAAATAATCTGTTGAGGTGTGTCTATTTCAATGCCAGGAGTATTGTGGGGAAGGCAGATGAGCTGAAGGCGTGGATAGACACATGGAAATATGACATTATAGCCATTAATGAAACTTGGCTACAGGAGGGGCAGGACTGGCAGCTCAACGTTCCAGGGTTCCAATGTTTCAGGCGGGATAGAGGCAGAGGGATAAAAAGTGGGGGGATGGCATTGTTGGTCAGGGAAAATGTTACAGCGGTACTCAGGCAGGATAGATTAGGGAGCTCGTCTACAGAGGCCCTATGGGTGGAGCTGAGAAACAGGAAAGGTATGACCACATTAATGGGGTTGTATTATAGACCACCCAATAGTCAGCGAGAATTGGAGGAGCAAATCAGCGGAGAGATAGCTGACAACTGCAAGAAACACAAAGTTGTGAGAGTAGGGGATTTTAATTTTCCACATATAGATTGGGACTCGTATACTGTTAAAGGTTTAGATGGGGTAGAGTTTGTAAAATGTGTTCAGGAGAATTTTCTACATCAGTATATAGAGGTGCCAACTAGAGAGGATGCGATATTGGATCTCCTATTGGGAAATGAGTTAGGGCAGGTGATGGATGTGAGTGTGAGGGAACACTTTGGATCCAAAGAACAAAGAACAATACAGCACAGGAACAGGCCCTTCGGCCCTCCAAGCCCACGCCGCTCCCCGGTCCAGGATTGAATCCTGAATCCAGGATCCCCGCCCAATTTTCCAGCCTATCTACATACCAATATCCTATCCACCGAGCTGTCCCTCACAGCTACGATGCTTTGTTCATTACAACCTATTAACTCACCCCCACCCCCCTATTCCAGACCATGTGATCCCCAGGGAGAGGCGAAAACCCAGAGTGAAAAACCCCAGGGCCAATATGGGGAAAAAAAAAATCTGGGAAATTCCTCTCCGACCCCCTGAGGCGATCGAAACGAGTCCAAGAGATCACAATGGCCCTGATCGGAAAATGCTTCCCAACCCTAGTCATTTCCACTTCCATGAACACCATATGAATTCCCTGCCCCCGAGACAGGTTCCCAACTATCCGCAGTCTCGCTCTGTACTGGCACCAGCAAGATGATCATAGAATGAAGCCTTGAAACGAGAAACAAGGAACAATTAGCCCGCGCCGCTCCCTGGTCCAAACTAGACCACTCTTTTGTATCCCTCCATTCCCACTCCGGTCATATAGCTGTCTAGATAAGTCTTAAACGTTCCCAGTGTGTCCGCCTCCACCACCTTGCCCGGCAACACATTCCAGGCCCCCACGACCCTCTGTGTGAAATATGTCCTTCTGATATCTGTGTTAAACCTCCCCCCCTTCAAAGCACAAAGAACAAAGAACAGTACAGCACAGGAAACAGGCCTTCGGCCCTCCAAGCCTGTGCCGCTCCTTGGTCCAACTAGACCAATCGTTTGTATCCCTCCATTCCCAGGCTGCTCATGTGACTATCCAGGTAAGTCTTAAACGATGTCAGCGTGCCTGCCTCCACCACCCTACTTGGCAGCGCATTCCAGGCCCCCACCACCCTCTGTGTAAAAAACGTCCCTCTGATGTCTGCGTTATACTTCGCCCCTCTCAGCTTGAGCCCGTGACCCCTCGTGATCGTCACCTCCGACCTGGGAAAAAGCTTCCCACTGTTCACCCTATCTATACCCTTCATAATCTTGTATACCTCTATTAGATCTCCCCTCATTCTCCGTCTTTCCAAGGAGAACAACCCCAGTCTACCCAATCTCTCCTCATAGCTAAGACCCTCCATACCAGGCAACATCCTGGTAAACCTTCTCTGCACTCTCTCCAGTGACGCTGCGACAACGGATGAATGAACACCGCTCGACAATCACCAGGCAAGACTGTTCTCTTCCTGTTGGGGAGCACTTCAGCGGTCACGGGCATTCGGCCTCTGATATTCGGGTAAGCGTTCTCCAAGGCGGCCTTCGCGACACACGACAGCGCAGAGTCGCTGAGCAGAAACTGATAGCCAAGTTCCGCACACACAAGGACGGCCTCAACCGGGATATTGGGTTCATGTCACACTATTTGTAACTCCCACAGTTGCGTGGACCTGCAGAGTTTCACTGGCTGTCTTGTCTGGAGACAATACACATCTTTTTAGCCTGTCTTGATGCTCTCTCCACTCCCATTGTTTTGTTTCTTAAAGACTGGATTAGTTGTAAGTATTCGCATTCCAACCATTATTCATGTAAATTGAGTCTGTGTCTTTATAAGCTCTGTTTGTGAACAGAATTCCCACTCACCTGAAGAAGGGGCTTAGAGCTTCGAAAGCTTGTGTGGCTTTTGCTACCAAATAAACCTGTTGGACTTTAACCTGGTGTTGTTAAACTTCTTACTGTGTTTACCCCAGTCCAACGCCGGCATCTCCACATCATCAATGGAAGAAGCCAGAGAGTGGTTGTGGGGGATTGCTTCTCCGAGTGGAGGCCTGTGACTAGTGGTGTGCCGCAGGGATCGGTGTTGGGTCCATTGTTGTTTGTCATCTATATCAATGATCTGGATGATAATGTGGTAAATTGGGTCAGCAAGTTTGCTAATGATACAAAGATTGGAGGTGTAGTGGACAGTGAGGAAGGTTTTCAAAGCTTGCAGAGGGATTTGGACCAACTGGAAAAATGGGCTAAGAGATGGCAAATGGAATTTAACGCAGACAAGTGCGAGATGTTGCACTTTGGAAGGACAAACCAAAGTAGAACGTACAGGGTAAGTGGTAGGACTCTGAAGAGTACAGTTGAACAGAGGGATCTGGGAATACAGGTACAGAATTCCCTGAAAGTGACGTCACAGGTGGATAGGGTCGTAAAGAGTGCCTTTGGTACATTGGCCTTTATAAATCGGAGTATCGAGTATAAAACTTGGAGTGTTATGGTAAGGTTATATAATAAGAAGTTTAACAACACCAGGTTAAAGTCCAACAGGTTTATTTGGTAGCAAAAGCCACACAAGCTTTCGAGGCTCTGAGCCCCTTCTTCAGGTGAGTGGGAATTCCCACTCACCTGAAGAAGGGGCTCAGAGCCTCGAAAGCTTGTGTGGCTTTTGCTACCAAATAAACCTGTTGGACTTTAACCTGGTGTTGTTAAACTTCTTACTGTGTTTACCCCAGTCCAACGCCGGCATCTCCACATCAAGGTTATATAAGGCATTGGTGAGGCCGAATTTGAAGTATTGTGTACAGTTTTGGTCACCTAGTTACAGGAAGGATGTAAATAAGATTGAAAGAGTGCAGAGAAGGTTCACAAGGATGTTGCCGGGACTTGAGAAGCTGAGTTACAGAGAGAGATTGAATAGGTTGGGACTTTATTCCCTGGAGCGTAGAAGATTGAGGGGAGATTTGATAGAGGTGTATAAGATTTTGATGGGTATAGATAGAGTGAATGCAAGCAGGCTTTTTCCGCTGAGGCTAGGGGAGAAAAAAACCAGAGGGCATGGGTTAAGGGTGAAAGGAGAAAAGTTTAAAGGGAATATTAGGGGGGGCTTCTTCACGCAGAGAGTGGTGGGAGTGTGGAATGAGCTGCCGGATAAAGTGGTGAATTTTAACATTTTTAACATTTTGGGTTACACTTTTAACATTTAAGAAAAACTTGGACGGGTTCATGGATGAGAGGGGTGTGGAGGGATATGGTCCAAGTGCAAGTCAGTGGGACTAGGCATAAAATGGTTCGGCACAGACAAGAAGGGCCAAAAGGCCTGTTTCTGAGCTGTAATTTTCTATGGTTCTATATCAGTCTACCTAACCTCAGCAGGTCAGGGGATTGACCAAGGATGGTCAGCATGGATGTTGAGGAAAAGTCTAGTCTGCCTAGCCATGACTGAGGTTTTTCAGGAGTAACAAGGAGAGTCAATGAGGTGAATGCTTTTAATACAGCCTAGTCAGGTGAACAAGAGATTAGTGAACAGAATTAAACCTAAAAAACTCCGTTTGCAGCAAGTGGGGAGGGAACTAACAAGAAGGAAAAAAAAACCTGACCTCATCCTCACCAACCTGCATGCCTCAGATGTTTCTGCCCATGACAGTATCAGTCGGAGTGATCACTGCAGAGATCTTGTGGAGACAAAGTCCCACCTTCACACTGAGAATACCCTCCATTGTGCTAAACAGTATAGATTTCCAAAAAATCTAGCAACTCTAGACTTTTTGTAACCACGAGGCATTGTGAGCCATCAGCAGCAGCAGAATTGCACTCAACCACAATCTGTAATCTCATGGCCCGGCACATTCCTCCACTCTACCATTACCACTCCCTGATGAAGGGGCAGCGCTCCAAAAGCTCGTGCTACCAAATAAACCTGTTGGACTTTAACCTGGTGTTGAGAGACTTCTTACTGTGCCTACCCCAGTCCAACGCCAGCATCTCCACATCATGACCAAATCAGGGATCATGATGAAGAATGCAAGAGGGCATACCAGGAGCAGCATAATACAATGGAGGTGTGAACCTGGAGAAATACAACACAGGACTACTTGCATGTCAAACAGCAAGTGATAGATAAAGATAAGCGATTCCACACCCAACAGATCAGATCTAAGCCCTGCAGTCCTGCCACATCCAACCTTGAATGGTAGTGAACAATTAAACAACTCACTGGAGGAGGAGACTCCACAAATATCCCCATCCTTAATCATAACGGAGCCCAACACATCAAACAAGGCTGAGGCATTCGCAACAATCTTCAGCTATAAGTATCTAGTGGATTATACAATATAGCTGCAACATGATTTGTCAACTCTTGTACTCAACGCTCCAATTGAAGGCAAGCATGCCATATGCCTTCTTAATCACCTTGGCCACCTGTGTTGCCACTTTTAGGGAACTGTAGACCTGCACGCCCAGATCCCTCAATGGTGGGAGACAGAAACACAGACGATAGGAGCAGGAGGAGGCCATTTCGCCCTTCGAGCCTGCTCTGCCATTCATTACGATCATGGCTGATCGTCCAACTCAATAGCCTAATCCTGCTTTCTCCCCATAACCTTTGATCCCATTTGCCCCAAGTGCTATATCCAGCTGCCTCTTGAATACATTCAATGTTTTGGCATCAACTACTTCCCGTGGTAATGAATTCCACTGGCTCTTTGGGTGAAGAAATGTCTCCTCATCTCCGTCCTAAATGGTCTACCCCGAGTCCTCAGACTGTGACCCCTAGTTCTGGACTCCCCCAGCATTGGGAATATCCTCCCTGCACCTACCCTGTCTAGTCCTGTTAGAATTTTATAAGTCTCTATGAGATCCCCCTTCATTCGTCTGAACTCCAGCGAAAACAATCCTAACCTAGTCAATCTTTCCTCATACATGAGCCCCTCCATCCCCGGGATCAGCCTGGTAAACATTCGCTGCAGTCCCTCGAGAGCAAGAGCATCCTTCCTCAGAAAAGGAGACCAAAACGGCACACAATATTCTAGGTGTGGTCTCACCAAGGCCCTATACAACTGCAACAACAAATCCCTGCTCCTATACTCAAAATCTCTCGCAATGATGGCCAACATACCATTTGCCTTCTTTACCACCTGCATGCTTACCCAGGTCCCACTGCACACTCCCAATTTACAGCCATTCAGATCGTAAGCTGCCTTCTTGTTTTTGCTTCCAAAGTGAATAACCTCACATTTATCCAAATTATACTGCATCTGCCATTGATTTGCCCACTCACCCAACCTGTCCAGATTATGCTGAAGGATCTCTGCACCCTCGTCACAGTTCACCCTCCCACCCAACTTGGTATCATCTGCAAACTTTGAGATGTTAGATTTTGTTCCCTCATCCAAATCATTAATATATATTGTGAATGGCGTTAGAAATGGCGGAGCTGCTTAATGAATACTTTACCTCGGTATTCACGGTGGAAAGGGATCTGGGTGGTTGTACTGCTGGATTGCGGAGGACAGAAAGGATCGAGCATGTGGACATAAAGAAAGAGGATGTGTTGGAACTATTGAATGGCATCAAGGTTGGTAAGTCGCCGGGACCGGATGGGATGTACCCCAGGTTACTGTGGGAGGCGAGGGAGGAGATTGCGGAGCCTTTGGCGATGATCTTTGCATCGTCGATGGAGACGGGAGAGGTTCCGGAGGATTGGAGGATTGCGGATGTGGTCCCTATATTCAAGAAAGGGAACAGGGACAGCCCGGGAAATTACCGACCGGTGAGTCTAACCTCAGTGGTTGGTAAGTTGATGGAGAGGATCCTGAGAGACAGGATTTATGATCATCTAGAGAAGTTTAGTATGATCAAAAGTAGTCAGCACGGCTTTGTCAGGGGCAGGTCGTGCCTTACGAGCCTGGTTGAGTTCTTTGAAAATGTGACCAAGCACATTGACGAAGGAAGAGCGGTGGATGTGGTCTATATGGACTTCAGCAAAGCGTTCGATAAGGTCCCCCATGCAAGACTTCTTGAGAAAGTGAGAGGGCATGGGATCCAAGGGGCTGTTGCCTTGTGGATCCAGAACTGGCTTGCCTGCAGAAGGCAGAGAGTGGCTGTGGAGGGGTCTTTCTCTGCATGGAGGTCAGTGACCAGTGGAGTGCCCCAGGGATCTGTTCTGGGACCCTTGCTGTTTGTCATTTTCATAAATGACCTGGATGAGGAAGTGGAGGGATGGGTTGGTAAGTTTGCTGACGACACCAAGGTAGGTGGTGTTGTGGATAGTTTGGAGGGATGTCAGAAGTTGCAGCGAGACATAGATAGAATGCAAGACTGGGCGGAGAAGTGGCAGATGGACTTCAACCCGGATAAGTGTGTAGTGATCCATTTTGGCAGATCCAATGGGATGGAGCAGCAGTATAAAATGAAGGGTACCATTCTTAGCAGTGTAGAGGATCAGAAGGACCTTGGGGTCCGGGTCCATAGGACTCTTAAATCGGCCTCGCAGGTGGAGGATGCGGTCAAGAAGGCGTATGGCGTACTGGCCTTCATTAATCGAGGGATTGAGTTTAGGAGTCGGGAGATAATGCTGCAGCTTTATAGGACCCTGGTTAGACCCCACTTGGAGTACTGCGCGCAGTTCTGGTCACCTCATTACAGGAAAGATGTTGAAGCCATTGAAAGGGTGCAGAGGAGATTTACAAGGATGTTGCCTGGATTGGGGGGCATGCCTTATGAGGATAGGTTGAGGGAGCTTGGTCTCTTCTCCCTGGAGAGACGAAGGATGAGAGGTGACCTGATAGAGGTTTACAAGATGTTGAGGGGTCTGGATAGGGTGGACTCTCAGAGGCTATTTCCAAGGGCTGAAATGGTTGCTACGAGAGGACACAGGTTTAAGGTGCTGGGGGGTAGGTACAGGGGGGATGTCAGGGGTAAGTTTTTCACTCAGAGGGTGGTGGGTGAGTGGAATCGGCTGACGTCGGTGGTGGTGGAGGCAAACTCGTTGGGGTCTTTTAAGAGACTTCTGGATGAGTACATGGGATTTAATGGGATTGAGGGCTATAGATAGGCCTAGAGGTGGGGATGTGATCGGCGCAACTTGTGGGCCGAAGGGCCTGTTTGTGCTGTGGCTTTCTATGTTCTATGTTCTATGAATAGCTGGGATCCCAGCGCCGATCCCTGTGGCACCCCACTAGTTACTGCCTTCTGTGGTAATATAAACAGGGCCTAGTTTTAAGGCTGATAAAATTGGATATCCTAAATTAAAGAATTGGGCATATTAAAATCAAACACAGGGGATTCGCGGCCTAGTCTGCAGGGAGCGGTCGGAAGGCAGAGCTGAGCGTTACTGAGAGTATAAAACTAACTTACGTTTTTTATTGAGAGCAGCCGGAAACCGGAAGTCGGTCGTGGGGAATTCTGGGACGGTTTGTAGTTTGCTTTTATAGTGCGGGTCGCAGTGGTTGCTGGTTAAGTGTTTTATTTTTACCTGTATATAAGTTGGGCGGTTATCTCGAGGGGATGGCAGTGAAGGCAGTGCAATGTTCCTCTTGCAGAATGTTTGAGGTGAGGGACGCCGTCAGTGTCCCTGCTGATTTCACCTGTGGGAAGTGCACCCACCTGCAGCTCCTCAAAATCCGTGTTCGGGAACTGGAACTGGAGTTGGATGAACTTCGGATCATTCGGGAGGCAGAGGTGGCCATAGATAGAAGCTTCAGGAATATAGGTACTCCGAGGAATGAAGATAGATGGGTGACGGTTAGAGGGGCTGGGAAGAAGCAGTCAGTACAGGGATCCTCTGTGGTCATTCCCCTCGGCAACAAGTATTCCGCTTTGGATACTGGGAACCTACCAGTGGTGAGCCACGGTGACCGGATCTCCGGCACTGAGTCCGTTCTTGTGGCTCAGAAGGGAAAGGGGGAGAGCAGGATAGCAATAGTTATTGGGGACTCGTTAGTTAGAGGGATAGATAGGAGGTTCTGTGGCAGCAAAAGAGACTCACGGATGGTATGTTGCCTACCGGATGCCAGGGTCCGTGACGTCTCATAGAAACATAGAAAACTACAGCACAAAACAGGCCCTTCAGCCCACAAGTTGTGCCGAACACATCCCTACCTTCTAGACCTACCTATAACCCTCCATCCTATTAAGCTCCATGTACTCATCCAGGAGTCTCTTAAAAGACCCTATTGAGTTCGCCTCCTCCACCACTGACGGCAGCCGATTCCACTCGCCCACCACCCTCTGTGTGAAAAACTTACCCCTAACATCTCCCCTGTACCTACCCCCCAGCACCCTAAACCTGTGTCCTCTCGTAGCAGACATTTCCACCCTGGGAAAAAGCCTCTGAGAGCACCAATATCCTGGGAGGGAAATTTGCTACGGTTCTTCCGGGGGGTTTAAACTAATTTGTCAGGGGGATGGGAAAATGAGCTGTAGTCCAGAAGTCAGTGTTGGGTGTAGTGAGGGACTGAGGAAGATATCAAGGTCGCAAGAGTGTTCCGGCAGACAGGAAGGTGGGTTGAAGTGTGTCTACTTCAATGCAAGGAGCATCCGAAATAAGGTAGGTGAACTTGGAGCGTGGATTGGTACTTGGGACTACGATGTTGTGGCCATTACGGAAACATGGTTAGAACAGGGGCAGGAATGGTTGTTGGAAGTTCCGGGGTATAGATGTTTCAGTAAGAGTAGGGAAGGTGATAAAAGAGGTGGAGGAGTAGCATTGTTAATCAAGGATAGTTTAACGGTTGCAGAAAGGCACTTCGAGGGGGATCTGCACACTGAGGTAATATGGGCTGAAGTTAGAAATAGGAAAGGTGCAGTCACGTTGTTAGGGGTTGTCTATAGGCCCCCAAATAGTAATAGAGATGTGGAGGAAGAAATTGCAAAGCAGATTATGGATAGGTGTGGAGGTCACAGGGTAGTTGTCATGGGTGACTTTAACTTTCCAAATATTGATTGCAACCTTTATAGGTCGAATAGTTCAGATGGGGCAGTTTTCGTACAGTGTGTGCAGGAGGGTTTCCTGACACAATATGTGGATAGGCCGACAAGAGGTGGGGCCACATTGGATTTGGTACTGGGAAATGAACCGGGCCAAGTGTTAGATTTGGATGTGGGAGAGCACTTTGGAGATAGTGACCACAATTCGGTGTCTTTCGTTATTGCAATGGAGAGGGATAGGGCCGTACGGCAGGGCAAGGTTTATAATTGGGGGAGGGGTAATTATGATGCGATTAGGCAAGAATTAGGGATCATAAGATGGGAACAGAAACTGTCAGGGAAAGGCACGAATGAAAAGTGGAGCTTGTTCAAGGAACAAATACTGCGTGTCCTTGATAGGTATGTCCCTGCCAGGCAGGGAGGAAATGGCCGAGTGAGGGAACCATGGTTCAAAAAGAGGTTGAATGTCTTGTCAAGAGGAAGAAGGAAGCGTATGTAAGGATGAGAAAACAAAGTTCAGTTGGGTCCATTGAGGGTTACAAGGTAGCAAGGAATGAGCTGAAAAAAGGGCTTAGGAGAGCTAGGAGGGGGCATGAGAAGTCCTTGGCGGGTCAGATCAAGGAAAACCCCAAGGCTTTTTACTCTTATGTGAGGAATAAAAGAATGACCAGGGTGAGGTTAGGGCCGGTCAGGGCCGGTCAAGGACAGTAGTGGGAACTTGTGTATGGAGTCAGAAGAGATAGGAGAGGTGATGAATGAATACTTTTCTTCAGTGTTCACCAAGGAGAGGGGCCATGTTTTTGAGGATGAGAGTGTGATACAGGCTGATAGGCTGGAGGAGGCGGATGTTCTGAGGGAAGATGTATTAGCAATTTTGAAAAACCTGAAGGTCGATAAGTCCCCTGGGCCAGATGAGATATATCTTAGGATTCTTTGGGAGGCAAGGGATGAGATTGCAGAGCCTTTGGCTTTGATCTTTGGGTCCTCACTGTCCACGGGGATAGTGCCAGAGGACTGGAGAGTGGCGAATGTTGTTCCTCTGTTCAGGAAAGGAAATAGGAATGACCCTGGTAATTATAGACCGGTTAGTCTTACTTCGGCGGTCGGCAAGTTAATGGAAAAGGTCCTGAGGGATAGGATTTATGACCATTTAGAAAGATGCAGCTTAATCTGGGATAGTCAACATGGATTCGTGAAGGGTAAGTTTTGCCTCACAAATTTGATTGAATTTTTTGAGGAGGTAACTAAGTGTGTCGATGAAGGTAGAGCAGTTGACGTCATATACATGGATTTTAGTAAGACGTTTGATAAGGTCCCCCATGGTCGGCTCATGAAGAAAGTAAGGAGGTGTGGGATAGAGGGAAATTTAGCCGATCAGATAGGTAACTGGCTATCTCATAGAAGTCATGATGTGGAGATGCCGGCATTGGACTGGGGTGAACACAGTAAGAGTTTTAACAACACCAGGGGTTAAAGTCCAACAGGTTTATTTGGTAGCAAATACCATTAGCTTTCGGAGCGCTGCTCCTTCATCAGATGGAGTGGAAATGTGCTCTCAAACAGGGCACAGAGACACAAAATCAAGTTACAGAATACTGATTAGAATGCGAATCCCTACAGCCAACCAGATCTTAAAGATGTCTGTACCTTGTCTGTATCCTCTGCTATTTGTGATTTTTATAAATGACTTGGAGGAAGGGGCTGAAGGGTGGATCAGTAAATTTGCAGATGACACCAAGATTGGTGGAGTAGTAGATGAGGTGGAGGGCTGTTGTAGGCTGCGAAGAGACATTGATAGGATGCAGAGCTAGGCTGAAAAATGGCAGATGGAGTTTAACCCTGATAAGTGCGAGGTGATTCATTTTGGTAGGACGAATTTGAATGCGGATTACAAGATCAAAGGTAGGGTTCTGAGGAATGTGGAGGAACAGCGAGATCTTGGGTTCATATCCACAGATCTCTGAAGGTTGCCACTCAAGTGGATAGAGCCGTGAAGAAGGCCTATGGTGTGTTAGCGTTTATTAACAGGGGGATTGAGTTTAAGAGCCGTGGGGTTATGCTGCAACTGTACAGGACCTTGGTGAGACCACATTTGGAATATTGTGTGCAGTTCTGGTCACCTCACTATAAGAAGGATGTGGAAGCACTGGAAAGAGTGCAAAGGAGATTTACCAGGATGCTGCCTGGTTTGGAGGATAGGTCTTATGAGCAAAGGCTGAGGGAGCTAGGGCTTTTCTCTTTAGAGCGGAGGAGGTTGAGAGGCGACTTAATAGAGGTTTATAAGATGATGAGGGGGATAGATTGGACGTTTAGAGACTATTTCCTCGGGTGGATGTAGCTGTTACTAGGGGGCATAACTATAAGGTTCGTGGTGGAAGATATAGGAGGGATGTACGAGGTAGGTTCTTTACTCAGAGAGTGGTTGGGGTGTGGAATGGACTGCCTGCTGTGATAGTGGAGTCGGACACTTTAGGAACATTTAAGCAGTTATTGGATAGGCACGTGGAGCACACCAGAATGATAGGGAGTGGGATGGCTTGATCTTGGTTTCGGAAAAGGTTCAGCACAACATCGTGGGCCGAAGGGCCTGTACTGTGCTGTACTGTTCTATGTTCACAATCAAACCTCGGGCAGGCCAACTGTACAAATACACAAACATGTCTGGGCCTGACCCATCAATCACCCATCAAAGGTCGTTGCACTCTACTGATACTTAGCAGGAGATCATGGCACCCCATTGAAATGCACCATTGTTAGAAGCCCAGATCGGGCCAGACTTTCTGTCACCGAGAGTTCCTGCAGTTAGCTTATCTGATAACAGGTTACATGTAAGCAACAGCATGGAGATGGGACACCTGGGGGCGGACCCCAGTGTCCTGTCAGGCAGACATCAAGAAATCCACTGGGTATTGGAACCCCCTCCTGGGACCTCATTGGCAGGAGGCCAGAGGAGTTTCTGGAAAGGCAGGCAGGCTGGGGATAAAGGGACACATTTCAGACACACCAGGGGAAAAGACTCGACGAAGGAGGCGACCGTGACCATCCGGAAGACTGACCAGAGAAGGAAGGAAGGAAGAAGCTGCCACCATTGAGACTCACCTTCGTGACGACGGACCAGAGGGACTCAGAGAATCGAGCCTGCAGTTTAACCAAGCCATCTTTACGGGTAGTATACTTGAATCTGGGGTATCCTCGTGTTTTATGTGGGTAATTTAAGGGTTAATAGTGTTATTATTAATAAACTTGTTGAACCTTTACTTGTGTTTGTCCTTTGTCCATCTTGCAAATAAAGGCACCGGGGTAAAACCTTGGAGGAAGCAAACTGGTCGAAAGTATCTGAGAATTAACAGGTACAACACTGCCAATTTGAAAAGCACCCATTAATACCTATTCAACACAGTACTTCATTTTGTACATCAGTTCCTAATTCAAGACAGGATGAAATTAATAAGAACTTCATATGATGGCAGCAGAAACTAGGCATGGTGGTCAGCCTGCTGCTTTTCCAGTAAAATCAATCACTCTGCAAGTATCCTCAACAGCTGCATTAATGGCCATGACAGACTGTTTCCACTTGTGAGGTCATCAATTTAATCACCATTGCTGTATGGGAGTCAGAAGGCAAGTTCATCTTTCTGTTTCTGTCCTGAGGAGATAAAAGGGTGGAAATCTAGCACCCAAGCGAACGTATCTGTTTTTGGTGCTAGTTGGTTCTGAAGTAGGATTTACGTCGATGGGGATATTGCTTAAATTGGAACTATGGAGATGGATAGCTGTTAAAAATTATACTTTGCCATGTTTTAATATTTTAATTGGTAAAAGTTATGCTAATTCTTCTAGATATATTCTAAATGTGTTCTTAAATAAAGTTTGCTTTAATAAAAGCTTCCTAGTGGGTCAATCGAATCATACCTGGAATGTTAACACTTTATGCTCGCCATACTGCCAATAGCAAATAAAGTTGGGGTCAAGGGTAACTTCATACCATACCTCAGAGTTTCTGATCTGGTTCCTAACAAATGGGGGCTCATCTGGGATTAAGATATATAATTCCTTATTTGGTTTCGGATTATTGGACTCAAAGACAATGGATGGTGAGTATTTGTGTTTTCTTTTAAGGTGTTACATTCGGTTAGTTTAAGTAGGGAGTGCCTCATGGAATAATGGCTTTTTCAGTAGCTGAAGGTTTCTTGGGTGTGGAGGAAGTCATTCAGGGTGGTTTACAAAAGATGGTTAAAGCAAAGCTTTTAGAATTGGCCAACAACCTGCAGTTGACATTACCTGAGGGGATGAGGAAGACAGAAATAGTTGCCAGAAACATAGTCAGGATCATTGGAAATGGCTAGAAATTACAAATGGAACAGCTAGAATTAGAGGTGGCACAGTGGTTAGCATTGCTGCCTCACAGCGCCAGGGACTCGGGTTCGATTCCCGGCTTGGGTCACTGTCTGTGCAGAGTTTTCACGTTCTCCCCGTGTCTGTGTGGGTTTCCTCCCGGTGTTCCTGTTTCCTCCCACAGTGCAAAAGATGTGCTGGCTAGATGCATTGGCCATGCTAAATTCTCCCTCAGTGTCTCCGAACAGGCACCAGAGTGCGGTGACTAGGGGATTTTCACAGTAATTTCATTGCAGTGTTAATGTAAGCCTATTTGTGACACTAATAAACTTAAATCTGAAGAAAGACGGGCAATTGCAGCAGAACAAAGAGTAAAAGGGTTAAAACAGCTTGAACATGAAAAAGAAATGAAACAGTTTGAACTGGGATTAAAAGCAGAGGAAAAAAATAGCTCTGGCATAACCAAGAGACAAAGAAAGAATTACCAGCAAAAAAAGGGCAGGTGATTTTGCATCGGTTTGGCAATCAGGGGTTGGTTTTCAACATCAATTTCAACCTGTGAGGGATAGAAACTGGGGAAAAATATAATCCTCAGGTGGTAATGGCAAAGGACATCTCGTGGGAGATATCTATGGACATGTACTCCGATGCTTTTTTCTTCCTCTACACTTCCTAGCAGTATTCTACCATTTATTTTGTATTCCCCTGTCTTCATAGAATCCAGGAGGAGGCCACTCAGCCCATCGAGTCTGCGCCAACAATAATCTCACCCAGGTCCTATCCCTGTAACCCCATATATTTAACCTGCTAATCCCCCTGACACTAATGGACAATTTAGCATGGTCAATCCACCTAACTCGCACATTTTTGGAGTGTGGGAGGAAACCGAAGAAAACCCAAGCAGACACGAGGAGAATGTGCAACCTCCACACAGACAGTAACTCAAGCCAGGAATTGAACCCAGGTTCCTGGCGCTGTGAGGCAGCAGTACTAACCACTTGTTAGCCTTCCATAGAAATATAGAAACTAGAAGCGGGAGTAGGACATTCAACTCTTTGAGCCTGCTCTGCCATTCATTATGATCATGGCTGATCATCAAATTCAATATCCTGATTCCCCCTTCCCTCTCCACTCCCCCACACCCCCCCGCCCCATATCCCTTGATCCCTTTAGCCCCAAGGGCTACATCTAATTTCTTCTTGAATTCACAGAACGTTTTGGTCTCAACTACTTTCTGTGGTAGTGAATTCATAGATTCACCACTCTCTGAGTGAAGAAGTTTCCCCTCACATTAATCCCAAGAGGTTTTACCCCTTATTCTCAAACTATGACCCCTCGTTCTGGACTCCCCCAGCGTCGGGAACATTCTTTCTGAATCTACCCTGTCTAATCTTGTCAGAATTTTACAAGTTTCAATGAGATCCCCTCTGAGGAAGGGTAATATAAAATTCTTAGTATAAAAGCCCCTCATTTTAAATTTACTATAATAAGTAGACTAGATTAAGGTGAAGATTACAAAGGTGCCTTCCATATAGAATAAGGATTCACCATGTGCCTAATATAATATATGCAAAGATATTGGGCAGAATTTTATGACCGCATCACACCCATTTTTGGGCATGAAAAATCAGACGTGAAGCGTCTAGCAGGAATGGTGCCTGTTTTGGTTCCCACTCGACCATGGCAAGAAAATAGGCATGATCGGGAGCCTGCCCAAAGCAGGCGAGACATCAATTTACATGTTTTTGCATTCATCATAATGTAATTAACAGACCTTCACGCCCAATCATCCCAGCTCGTCTGCCTTTACCACCTTGCTCGCTGAAACTGGGTCGTTCTGGAAACCACCTCCTCTTATATAAGTCAGAGTCTGGCATGAGGGTGGGTGAGCAAGGAGCTTTCCAACTGCTCTGTGCTGCTCAAAGGGGGCTATTTTGTGGCGGCCGTGTTGCATTTCAGGTCAGTAGGAGGGCTGGGGGAGTGGGAGGGGCTCTTGCTGCTCACAGGGTCCAACCTCGGCTTTCAGCATGGACCCAGGTCAGAGCGCTGACCTCGGATCATAGAGATCACTCAAGGTCCTAGTGCACGCAGCTGGAAGCACTTTTGCAGGTGGAGGTTTGCTGAAAACTGACAGTGATGCAGTCTCAGGGCTTTTAAAGCAGAACTGCCTGTGGCCACGACTGCACGGGTTCTGCGTCTCTGCCTGTGAGGGAGGGTGGGGGGTCTGCATTAAACTATTCTGGAACCTGTAGGGGGTTATGGACAGTGCGTGTTACTGGGCGGCTATGAGGGGTGGTGGATGGGATGTGTGTGTAGCTGGGCTGAGGGGTGAGCAGCATTCTTTAACCTCTCCATCTGTCTCTCCCCTTTTCCCAATCCACCGTGCCCCCTCCCCTCCTCCCACCCCCGGCAACCAGTTGACCTTGCTGTCCTTTTGATTGCTAATGGAGCTGAGGAGGAGCAGCAGGATAAATTGCAGGCAGAGGAGGCCCAGACCTTACCGGGGGGGGGGGGGCAGGAAGAGGAAGTACAGACCCCAGCAGTTCCATACGCAGGTGTCCTTTGAGCAGCTGTCAGACATCACATTCCACTGAAGGCTCCAGCTCCAAAAGGAAAGAGTGCAATACCTGTGCCACTTGTTGAAGGATCTGGCACCTTGGGGTGGGGAGTGTCCTACTCCTGGTGGCTGTGAAACTGACGCCACCTTAAGCTTTTATGCCACCGGTTCCCTCCAGACTGCCAGTGGCATCTCACAAGCTTCCGTCCACAAGTGTGTTCGGGAGGTCACGGGTGCCCTGTATGCCTGGGCTGGACAGTATATCAAATTTGACCTGGACCAGGCCCAGCAGGAAGCCCAGGTGCAGAATTCACAGCCATCGTGGGGATGCCAAAATGTGGAGGGGGCTATAGACTGCACCCACGTCGCCCTCAAGAATCCAGCAAGATTCGTGAATAGAAAGGGCTTCCATTCAATAACTGCACAGTTGGTGTGTGACCATCAGCTCAACATTATGCACGTCTGCGCCAGACACCCCGGCAACGTGCATGACAGCTTCATCTTGAGGAGCTCAGATATCCCAGAAGTCTTTGAGGAGGAGCCCAGGCTGCAGGGATGGCTTGTGGGAGACATGGGGTATCCACTTTGGATTTGGCTAATGACGCCTGTGCGGAGGCCTGAGACTGAAACGGAGACCCAATATAATGAGGCCCATACTGCCACCTGTAAAATAGTGGAGCGGTGCATAGGATTCTTCAAAATGTGGTTCAGATGCCTGGACCACTCTGGCGGGGCCCTCCAATATAGCTCCCTGATATCGTCACGCATTGTGGTGATCTGTTGCGCCCTACACAACCTGGCACAGCTGCGAGGAGAGTTTTGGAGGAGGAGGACATGAAGGCCAACCAGCCTTGTTTCACTGGAGAGGAGGCAGCCTAGCAGGAGGAGGAAGACAACGATGAGCAACAGACACCGGAGGGCTGGCGGCAACAAAGGTCACGCATGCGAGGGCAGCAAGAGAGGCCCTGATCAACATGTGGTTAGGCCACTAGGAGCCTGTGTTGCCACATGGTGGTTCCATCATCCCCCCCCCCGCCCCAGAGTCCTACAATCTCCTGCATCATTGTAACAAAAGAGTGGTGGGCCTGGGTACAGTGTGTTCGCGAGTTTCTGTGGCAGGCAAGAGGGTGATAATGACTGGCTATGCACCATTGTGACAATGCCCTGGCGCAAACTAGTCTGACTCCTGTGCTCCCTATGCATGGTGGCACCTGGGCCCACATCTGGGTAGTGGCTAAAGGATCATTAAACCCCCATGCAGGGGCATGTCGGGTGGGGGAGAGGAGGGAATGTCTTGTGGGTTTTGGAGATGCTGTGGCTGATGGGGACTTTAACTTTCCAAATATTGATTGGAACCTTTGTAGGTCGAATAAGTCGGATGGGGCAGTTTTTGTGCAGTGTGTGCAGGAGGGTTTCCTGACACAATATGTGGATAGGCCGACAAGAGGTGGGGCCACATTGGATTTGGTACTGGGAAATTAACCGGGCCAAGTGTTAGATTTAGTTGTGGGAGAGCACTTTGGAGATAGTGACCACAATTCGGTGTCTTTTGTTATTGCAATGGAGAGGGATAGGGCCGTACGGCAGGGCAAGGTTTATAATTGGGGGAGAGGTAATTATGATGCGATTAGGCAAGAATTAGGGAGCATAAGATGGGAACAGAAACTGTCAGGGAAAGGCACTAATGATAAGTGGAACTTTTTCAAGGAACAAATACTGTGTGTCCTTGATAGGTATATGTCCCTGTCAGGCATGGAGGAAATGGCCGAGTGAGGGAACCATGGTTCACAAAAGAGGTGGAATGTCTTGTAAAAAGGAAGAGGGAAGCATATGTAGGGATGAGGAAACAAGGTTCAGATGTCTTGATTGAGGGTTACAAGTTAGCAAGGAATGAGCTGAAAAAGGGGCTTAGGAGAGCTAGGAGGGGGCATGAGAAGTCCTTGGCGGGTCGGATCAAGGAAAACCCCAAGACTTTTTACTCTTATGTGAGGAATAAAAGAATGACCAGGGTGAGGTTAGGGCCGGTCAAGGACAGTAGTGGGAACTTGTGTATGGAGTCAGTAGAGATAGGCGAGGTGATGAATGAATACTTTTCTTCAGTGTTCACCAAGGAGAGGGGCCATGTTTTTGAGGAAGAGAAGGTGTTCCAGGCTAATAGGCTGGAGGAAGTAGATGTTCGGAGGGAGGATGTACTAGCAGTTTTGAATAAACTGAAGGTCGATAAGTCCCCTGGGCCTGATGAAATATATCCTAGGATTCTTTGGGAGGCAAGGGATGAGATTGCAGAGCCTTTGGCTTTGATCTTTGGGTCCTCACTGTCCACGGGGATGGTGCCAGAGGACTGGAGAGTGGCGAATGTTGTTCCTCTGTTTAAGAAAGAGAATAGAAATGACCCTGGTAATTATAGGCCGGTTAGTCTTACTTCGGTGGTTGGTAAGTTGATGGAAAAGGTCCTTAGGGATGGGATTTACGACCATTTAGAAAAATGCGCATTAATCCGGGATAGTCAGCACGGATTCGTGAAGGCCAAATCGTGCCTCACAAATTTGATAGAATTTTTTGAGGAGGTAACTAAGTGTGTTGATGAAGGTAGGGCAGTTGATGTCATATACATGGATTTTAGCAAGGCGTTTGATAAGGTCCCCCATGGTCGGCTTATGATGAAAGTAAGGAGGTGTGGGATAGAGGGAAAGTTGGCCGATTGGATAGGTAACTGGCTGTCTGATCGAAGACAGAGGGTGGTGGTGGATGGAAAATTTTCGGACTAGAGGCAGGTTGCTAGCGGAGTGCCACAGGGATCAGTGCTTGGTCCTCTGCTATTTGTGATTTTTATTCATGACTTAGGGGAGAGGGCTGAAGGGTGGATCAGTAAATTTGCTGATGACACCAAGATTGGTGGAGTAGTGGATGAGGTGGAGGGCTGTTGTAGGCTGCAAAGAGACATAGGTAGGATGCAAAGCTGGGCTGAAAAATGGCAGATGGAGTTTAACCCTGATAAATGTGAGGTGATTCATTTTGGTAGGACTAATTTAAATGTGGATTACAGGGTCAAAGGTAGGGTTCTGAAGACTGTGGAGTAGCAGAGAGATCTTGGGGTCCATATCCACAGATCTCTGAAGGTTGCCACTCAAGTGGATAGAGCTGTGAAGAAGGCCTATAGTGTGTTAGCTTTTTTTGATGTGGAACTGCCGGCGTTGAACTGGGGTAAACACAGTAAGAAGTCTCACAACACCAGGTTAAAGTTCAACAGGTTTATTTGGTAGCAAATACCATAAGCTTTCGGAGCACAGCTCCTTCGTCAGATGGAGTGGATATCTGTTCTCCAACAGTGCACAGACACAGAAATCAAGTTACAGAATACTAATTAGAATGCAAATCTCTACAGCCAGCCAGGTCTTAAAGGTACAGATAATGTGGGTGGAGGGAACATTCAACACAGAATCTCACTCGCTGTTCTGTCTGAAGACAATACACATCTCTTTAACCTGTGTTGAATGCTCCCTCCACCCACATTATCTGTACCTTTAAGACCTGGCTGGCTGTAGAGATTTGCATTCTAATTAGTATTCTGTAACTTGATTTCTGTGTCTGTGCACTGTTGGAGAACAGATATCCACTCCATCTGACGAAGGAGCTGTGCTCCGAAAGCTTATGGTATTTGCTACCAAATAAAGCTGTTGGACTTTAACCTGGTGTTGTGAGACTTCTTACTTAACTTTTATTAACAGGGGGTTGGAGTTTAAGAGCCGTGGGGTTATGCTGCAACTGTACAGGACCTTGGTGAGACCACATTTGGAATATTGTGTGCAGTTCTGGTCACCTCACTATAAGAAGGATGTGGAAGCGCTGGAAAGAGTGCAGAGGAGATTTACCAGGATGCTGCCTGGTTTGGAGGGTAGGTCTTACGAGGAAAGGTTGAGGGAGCTAGAGCTGTTCTCTCTGGAGCGGAGGAGGCTGAGGGGAGACTTAATAGAGGTTTATAAAATGATGAAGGGGATAGATAGAGTGAACATTCAAAGACTATTTCCTCGAGTGGATGGAGCTATTACAAGGGGGCATAACTATAGGGTTCGTGGTGGGAGATATAGGAAGGATGTCCGAGGTAGGTTCTTTACGCAGAGAGTGGTTGGGGTGTGGAATGGACTGCCTGCAGTGATCGTGGAGTCAGACACTTTAGGAACATTTAAGTGGTTATTGGATAGGCACATGGAGCACAGCAGGATGATAGGGAGTGGGATAGCTTGATCTTGGTTTCAGATAAAGCTCGGCACAACATCGTGGGCCGAAGGGCCTGTTCTGTGCTGTACTGTTCTATGTTCTATGATGGTGTAAGCTGCTGCCTGACATAAACGTGCAGGTTCCCTCCAGGGTTTCCTGTTGAAGACAAATTAGTCACAGGTGGGTGGTGAAATGACATTTATTTGTGCCAATAAAAGTGTCTTAACGATAAGTAATAACATGCAAACATGTGAACATGAGACTTTAAAGTGAAGAACTATTTTATTGACCTAGTGCTGCACTTCACCCGTGAAATCTTGGTGCTGCTACAACTTCCTAACTTTACGTGGCCAGCACTATGTCTCGGTATCTCCCTAGGATGTACATCGGAGGTGGAGGTGGCCAGTTATCTACACATCCTGTGGCCTGTGATGCCCTTGGCGATCGCCCTCTGGAGAGCCTGGACTTTGAGGACCCTGGCCGGCTTCCAGGTGTCTGGGACCTTTCCATGACACCCTCTTCATCCCGCCCCGGTGTCAGGAAGGGGGGGAAGCAGAAGGTGTAACTACAGCCGCTGTCTCCTGCATGGAAAGCCCTGTCATGGGCTGCAGCTCTTCCTTCTCCCTCGGGGTTCCTGTGGGCCCCAGGTCACTCCATGGGACGGTGATGCTTCTGCAGTGAGCTCCGGAAGCTCCGGCGTCACCAGGCCCTGCCAGTCCTGACGGACCCACCTGCGTTCTTTCCATGGTGGTCGAGCCCTCTGCAATGGCGCTCTGAGTCGGAGGCCACCTGTCAATGGCAGCAGCAAGTGCCTTCAGGGAGTGGGCCACACTCTGCAGCCCCTCAGCCATGACCTTCTGTGACTGGGCCACATTCTCAAGGGTTGCTGCCGTAGCACTGTGTCTCAGTGCTGTCCCGCTGGGTCTCCTGCAAGCTCTTGAACCTCTCAGCCCTGGGTCACAGAATCTCAAGAAGCCTGGTGAGGCCCTCAGCTGTGACCTGTTGTGATTCAGCCACGCCTTCTGTGGCCTGCTGTGACTCGATCACTTAGAGCCTGCCACTCATGGTGAGGATTCCCTGCCCCAGGCTCTTCACCATGGACGCTACCTTTGCAGTGTTGGCCTGAGAACCACGCAACACATGCAATAGCTGGTCCACCTGAAAGCTTTGGGACTCCTCCCAACAGCCTCGCAGTCGGTCCAGTGTTGCCAACATTCCCTGGCTCTGTTGCTGCATCTCCAGCAACTGAGGAAGAAGTGATCGCACGGATTCAGCATGCAGCCTCGGGCCAGCCGGGTCCTCGCCTCCGGCAGGCCTCTGCGTCCCAGAGGCCTTGGACGTTCCCTCCTCCAGCCGATGTACATCAGCAGATGTGTCATGCACACCAGGGAGTGACCCAGATGCATCGCCACTAACTTGACCCACTGAAGTGAGAGTCTCTGTGATGGTAATTTGCGAGGTGGAAGTTGACGCCAAACTGGTGCCACCCTTGGAGACCCCTTCATCCGCTTCCTTCGAGGAGTCTTCCAAGTTGTCAGGGGCAGGATGGGTGGGAGCAGCAATGGGGGCCGTGAATGTCAGATGGCCCTTCCTGCAACATAGGACACAAGGTTAAGGGCAAGTGAGGGAGAGGAATCTGGGATGCAGGCAACGTTTCTTCATTGAAAAAAGAAAATTACAGCATAAAGTTCGGCCCTCCAAGCCTGCACTGACCAGGCTGCCAGTCTGAACTAAAACCCATACACCTTCTGGGGACCATATCTCTCGATTCCCATCCTATTCATGTATTTGTCAAGACACCCTTTAAAAGTCACTGTCGTATCTGCTTCCATGACCTCCCCGGCAGCGAGTTCTAGGCACCCACAACTCTCTGTGTAAAAAAACTTGCTTCGTACATCCACCTTTAAACCTCGTCCCTTAAACCTATGCCCCCCAGTAATTGACTCAAACCAATGTCCATGGGGGCCAGGGATAGGCCGCATCTCACCCCGGAGGGATCTGGCAGGGCAGCTGCTTTATTTTATTTTTCTGCGCATGTGCAGTTTGAAGCTCCGATCGGAGCTGCAGGCTTTCGGGCGCGTTAAGCTCTGCCTATTGTCTTCTGTAGCGAGAAACTGACTCACCCAAAATTTTACCGAGTGCATATGGTTGTGTGCGAAAACGCACCCAAAAAGCAGGTCTGATCTCTCCCAGTTTCACGCCTGCCCGACACATAGAAAAAATCCACCCATTGTCCTTATAACCACAATTCAACCAAGTATGATGAACTTGGCTCTTGGAAGGACACCTCCAGTGATAAACAGGAGTTACAGCATCTGGTAGAGGCATCTGAGGGGCTTCACTGGTGCATTCTGGGAGAAGTCGGCCCAGCAACATCTACAAAGAAGTGGGAAGCGGAAGATCTGGTGTCAAGGAGCGGTAAGCCCCAAACACTACATTAGTGTTTCCCTCCCTCCCTCCTCCTCTGACCAAATAAAAGACCACTGTGAGAAGCTAAAAGTGAAGCTAAGAGTTTTATAAATTTTCTTAAATAATTTAATTGATGCTAGAAATGTCAGTCAGTGGGGTTAAGTGCTGCACGTGTGAGGTGTGGAAGATCCGTGACGCTTCCAACGTCTCGGACGATTACATCTGCAGGAAGTGCACCCAATTGCAGCTCCTTACAGAACGCATGGATAGGTTGGAGCAGCAGTTGGATGCACTTAGGAGCATGAAGGTGGCGGAAAGCGTCATAGATAGGTGCTTTATAGACATGGTCATACCCAAGGTGCAGGCAGATAGGTGGGTGACCACTAGAAGGCGCAGGCAGTCAGTGCACGAATCCCTACCGTTTTGGATACTGTTTTTTTTGGGGGGGGGGGGAGAGAGAGAGAGAGAGAGAGGAGAGAGAGAGAGAGAGATATGGCCTATCAGGGAATAACAGCAGCAGCAGCCAGAGCAGTGGCACCACAGCTGGCGCTGTTAACGTAGAACATAGAATCACTGCAGTGCAGAAGGCGGCCATTCGGCCCTTCGAGTCTGCACCGACCACAATCCCACCCAGGCCCTATTCCGGTAACCCTACACATTTACCCTGTTAATCCCCCTGACACCAGTGTCAATTTAGCATGGCCAATCAACCTAACCCGCACATTTTTGGACTGTGGGAGGAAATCAGAGCACCGGGAGGAAACCCACGCAGACATGGGGAGAATGTGCAAACTCCACACAGACATTGACCTCAGGCAGGAATTGAACACAGATCCCTGGCGCTGTGAGGCAGCAGTGCTAACCACTGTGCCACCGTGTTTTTAAGCAGGGAGGGACAAAGAGCACGAGAGCAATAGTCATAGGGGACTCTGTAGTTAGGGGTGCAGATAGGTGCTTCTGTGGACGTGAAAGAGTCTCCAGGATGGTATGTTGCCTCCCTGGTGCCAGGGTCCAGGGTGTCTGAACGGGCAGAAAGCATTCTGAAGGGAGAGGGTGAACAGAGGTCGTGGGACATATTGGTACGAATGATGTAGGGATGAAGAGTGATGAGGTCCTGCTGCAGTAGTTTAGGGAGTTAGGTAGAAAGTTAAAAAGCAGGACCTCGAGGGTTGTAATCTCAGGATTACTCCCTTGCCACGTGCCAGTGAGGCTAGGAATAGGAAGATCGTGCAGCTCAACACGTGGCTAAACAGCTGGTGTAGGAGGGAGGGTTTCAGATATCTGGACCATTGGGGCAGGTGGGACCTGTACAAGGAGGACGGGTTGCATCTAAACTGGAAAGGCATAAATATTCTGGCCGGGAGGTTCGCTAGTGTCACACGGGAAGATTTAAATTAGTTTGGCAGGGGGGTGGGAACCAAAGCAAAGGTGAATTAACTGAAGGGGAACCAGAGAGTAGGACCAGTAAGACTCGTAAAAAGAGCAGGCAGGGTGGGGTTGCTAATCAAAGAGGGTCTGGTGGATTGAAATGCATTTGTTTCAATGTGAGAAGTGTAACAGGGCAGATGAATCTTAGAGCTTGGATTAGTACTTGGAACTATGATGTTGTTGCTATTACAGAGACTTGGTTAAGGGAACGACAGGATTGGCAGCTTAACATTCCAGAATACAGATGTTTCAGGCAGGATAGAGGGGGACGTAGAATGGGTGGGGGAATTGCACTACTGGCATGGAGAATATCACAGCTCTACTGTGGGAGGACACCTCAGAGGGCGCATACAGTGAGGCAATAGGGGTAGAGCTCAGGAATAGGAAGGGTGTAGTCACAACATTGGGGGTTTACTATAAGCCTCTGCAGAGCCAGTGGGAGATCGAGGAACAGATAGGTAGGCAGATTTTGGCAAGGTGTAAAACTAACAGGGTTGTTGTGGTGGGAGATTTTAACTTCCCTTATGTTGACTGGGACTCACTTAGTGCTAGGGGCGTGGATGGGGCAGAGTTTGTAAGGAGCATCCAGGAGGGCTTCTTGAATCAGTATGTAGATAGTCCAACTAGGGAAGGGGCCATACTGGACCTGGTATTGGGGAATGAGTCCAGCCAAGTGATCGACGTTTCAATAGGGGAGCAGTTCGGGAACAGTGACTACAATTCAGTAAGCTTTAAGGTACTCTTCAAGTTAAGGTGCTAAACTGGGGGAAGGCTAATTACAACAATATTAGGCAGGTACTGAAGAATGTAGATTGGGGGCAGATGTTTGAGGGCAAATCAACATCTGGCATGTGGGAGGCTTTCAAGGATAAGTTGATAGGGATTCAGGACCGGCACATTCCTGTAAGGATGAAGGCTAAGTATGGCAAGTTTTGGGAACTTTGGATAACGAGAGATATTGTGAGCGAGTCAAAGAGAAAAAGGAAGTATTTGTCAAGGCTGGGAGGCTGGGAACACATGAAGCAAGTGTGGAATAGAAGGAAAGTAGAAAGAAACTTAAGCAAGGAGTAAGGAAGGCTAAAAGGGGTCATAAAAAGTCATTGGCCAGCAGGATTAATGAAAATCCCAACGATTTTTATACATATATAAAGAGCAAGAGGGTAGCCAGGGAGAGGGTTGGCCCACTCAAGGACCGGGGAAGGCATCTAAGCATGGATCCAGAGGAAATGGGTGAGGTATCAACTGAGTACTTTGCGTCAGTATTCACCAAAGAGAAGGACTTGGTGGATGATGAATCTGGGAAAGGGTGTGTAGAAGTTTGAGTCATGTTGAGATCAAAAACGAGGAGGTATTGGGGTTCTTGAGAAACGTTAAGGTAGACAAGTCCCCAGGGTCTGATGGGATATACCCCAGAATACTGAGAGAGGCAAGGGAGGGAATTGCAGGGGTCTTGAGAGAAACCTTTGTATCCTCACTGGCTACAAGGGAGGTCGCATTGCCGTCGCAGCTCTCTCACACTCCTCAACCACCTCATACACCAGCTCTACGGCAAATGCCTGGATGGCTACCATACAAGGGAGATCCCAGAGGATTGGAGAATAGCCATAACACATGCCTGGCCTGGGCACACAAGCAAGAGTGGCCATTTTCTTAACCAAACTGGTTAAAAAGCTTGAAGGAAGGCATGTTTTTTCCTTTGTAGGGGTGTCCTATGTGCCTCAGGAATGATCTTGCTTCAAGATGTTTCCATTCCTGACTTTCTGCCGAGCTGCCAAATATCCATCCATCCCATCCCCGATCCTTCATTGTCCAAGATTTACCTATCCCCGGATCCATGTTCCCTTAATCTCATGGTCTAAGCTGCTGTCCCAGCAGCACCTATGGCGAATTATGGCTTTACTAGGTCTGCTATAGCTGTCAGCCAACTAGACTGCCTGGAGAGCAGGACCTCCTCCCACTGGGCCAGAAGCCTCATGTTCGCGTACTTAATGTGTTATGGTCTTGTTTAACATCCGTCTGTTTGGGTCTAACATTTCTGTAGGGTGGGGTGGGGTGGGGGGTGTGTGTGTGTCACTACATCCCCCCACTCATCCCAAAAAATGCAGCCCATGGTGAACTTAAGCTGAACCCTTCCAAGGTTATATATCCTTCCTAATTGGTAGTGCCCATAACTGCTCACATTACTCTAAGTATGGTCCAACAAGGGCTTTTCTTTTGCTAAAATGTGACTTATTCTGATGATAAGGCATGGACTCGTCCAGGGATAGTCAGTGTGAATTTGTCAAAGGAAGGTCGTGCCTCACAATTTCATGAATCCTTCAAGGAAGGGACAAAAAGAGTTAATTAATAAAGGTAGTGAAGTGGATGTTGTGTACATCAATTTTTTTATCAAGGCGTTTGACAAGGTCCCATATGGCAGATTGGTCAAAAAAGTGAAAATCGATGGGATACAGAGTAGAAACATAGAAAAACTACAGCACAAACAGGCCCTTCGGCCCACAAGTTGTGCCGAACACATCCCTACCTTCTAGAACTACCTATAACCCTCCATCCTATTAAGCTCCATGTACTCATCCAGGAGTCTCTTAAAAGACCCTATTGAGTTCGCCTCCACCACCACTGACGGCAGCCGATTCCACTCGCCCACCACCCTCTGTGTGAAAAACTTACCCCTAACATCTCCCCTGTACCTACCCCCCAGCACCTTAAACCTGTGTCCTCTCGTAGCATCCATTTCCACCCTGGGAAAAAGCCTCTGAGAGTCCACCCGATCTATGCCTCTCAACATCTTATATACCTCTAATAGGTCTCCTCTCATCCTTCGTCTCTCCAAGGAGAAAAGACCGAGCTCCCTCAGCCTATCCTCATAAGGTATGCCACTCAATCCAGGCAACATCCTTGTAAATCTCCTCTGCATCCTTTCAATCTTTTCCACATCCTTCCTATAGTGAGGCGACCAGAACGGAGCACAGTACTCCAAACGGGGTCTGACGAGGGTCTTATATAGCTGCATCATTATCCCCGAACTCCTAAACTCAATCCCTCGATTGATAAAGGACAGCACACCATACGCCTTCTTAACCACCTCCTCCACCTGCGGGGCCGATTTTAGAGTCCTATGGACCCGGACCCCAAGGTCCTTCTGATCCTCTACAGTACTCAGTCTTTCCCTTTATATTGTACTCCTTCATCCCATTTGACCTACGAAAATGGACCACGACGCATTTATATAGAACATAGAACATAGAACATTACAGCGCAGAACAGGCCCTTCGGCCCACGATGTTGCACCGACCAGTTAAAAAAAAAAACTGTGACCCTCCAACCTAAACCAATTTCTTTTCGTCCATGAACCTATCTACGGATCTCTTAAACGCCCCCAAACTAGGCGCATTTACTACTGATGCTGGCAGGGCATTCCAATCCCTCACCACCCTCTGGGTAAAGAACCTACCCCTGACATCGGTTCTATAACTACCCCCCCTCAATTTAAAGCCATGCCCCCTCGTGCTGGATTTCTCCATCAGAGGAAAAAGGCTATCACTATCCACCCTATCTAAACCTCTAATCATCTTATATGTTTCAATAAGATCCCCTCTTAGCCGCCGCCTTTCCAGCGAAAACAATCCCAAATCCCTCAGCCTCTCCTCATAGGATCTCCCCTCCATACCAGGCAACATCCTGGTAAACCTCCTCTGCACCCTCTCCAAAGCCTCCACATCCTTCCTGTAATGTGGGGACCAGAACTGCACACAGTACTCCAAGTGCGGCCGCACCAGAGTTGTGTACAGTTGCAACATAACGCTACGACTCCTAAATTCAATCCCCCTACCAATAAACGCCAAGACACCATATGCCTTCTTAACAACCTTATCTACTTGATTCCCAACTTTCAGGGATCTATGCACACATACACCTAGATCCCTCTGCTCCTCCACACTATTCAAAGTCCTCCCGTTAGCCCTATACTCAACACATCTGTTATTCCTACCAAAGTGAATTACCTCACACTTCTCCGCATTAAACTCCATCCGCCACCTCTCGGCCCAACTTTGCAACCTGTCTAAGTCTTCCTGCAAACTACGACACCCTTCCTCACTGTCTACCACACCACCGACTTTGGTGTCATCAGCAAATTTGCTAATCCACCCAACTATACCCTCATCCAGATCATTAATAAATATTACAAACAGCAGTGGCCCCAAAACAGATCCCTGAGGTACACCACTTGTAACCGCACTCCATGATGAATATTTACTATCAACCACCACCCTCTGTTTCCTATCCGCTAGCCAATTCCTGATCCAATTTCCTAGATCACCCCCAATCCCATACATCTGCATTTTCTGCAGAAGCCTACCATGGTGAACCTTATCAAACGCCTTACTAAAATCCATATATACCACGTCCACTGCCTTGCCCCCATCCACCTCCTTGGTCACTTTCTCAAAAAACTCAATAAGGTTAGTAAGGCACGACCTACCTGCCACAAAACCATGCTGACTATCACCTATCAATTCATTACTCTCCAAATAACTATAAATCCTATCCCTTATAATTTTTTCCAACATCTTGCCGACAACAGAAGTGAGACTCACCGGTCTATAATTCCCGGGGAAGTCTCTGTTCCCCTTCTTAAACAATGGGACAACATTCGCTAACCTCCAATCTTCTGGTACTATACCAGAGGCCAACGACGACCTGAAGATCAGAGCCAGAGGCTCTGCAATCACTTCTCTTGCCTCCCAGAGAATCCTTGGATAAATCCCATCCGGACCAGGGGATTTATCTATTTTCAGACCCTCCAGAATATCCTGCACATCCTCCTTATCAACTGTAATACTGTCTATTCTACTCCCTTGCAACCCAGTGTCCTCCTCAGCTATATTCATGTCCCCTTGCGTGAACACCGAAGAGAAATATTGGTTCAATGCTTCACCAATCTCCTCCGGTTCCACACATAACTTCCCTCTGCCATCTATAACTGGCCCTAAACTTGCCCTAACCAACCTTCTGTTCTTGACATACCTATAGAACGCCTTAGGATTCTCTTTAACCCTATCCGCCAAAGTCTTCTCATGTCCCCTTTTAGCCCTTCTAAGCTCGCTCTTCAACTCCCTCTTAGCCAATCTAAAGCTTTCTAGTGCACTACCCGAGTGCTCACGTCTCATCCGAACATAAGCCTCCTTTTTCTTTTTAACCAACAAAGAAACTTTTTTGGTGCACCACGGTTCCCTAGCCCTACCAATTCCTCCTTGCCTGACGGGGACATACCTATCACAGACTCGCAGTAGCTGCTCCTTGAAAAAACTCCACATGTCGGACGTTCCCAGTCCCTGTAATCTCCTAGTCCAACCTATGTTTCCTAATTCTCTCCTAATAGCCTCATAATTACCCTTCCCCCAGCTAAAACCACTGGCCCGAGGTTCATGCCTATCCCTTTCCATCACTAAGGTGAACGTAACCGAATTGTGGTCACTATCACCAAAATGCACACCAACTTCCAAGTCTAGCACCTGGTCTGGCTCATTTCCCAGCACCAGATCCAATATAGCCTCACCTCTAGTTGGCCTGTCTACATACTGAGTCAAAAAACCTTCCTGCACGCTTTGAACAAAAACTGACCCCTCTAACGAGCTAGAGCTATAACAATTCCAGTCAATATTAGTCAAGTTAAAATCCCCCATAACAATTGCCCTATTACTTTCACTCCTAAGCAGGATTGACTCCGCAATCCTTTCCTCAACCTCTCTAGAACTTTTAGGAGGTCTATAAAAGACTCCCAACAGGGTGACCTCTCCTCTCCTATTTCTAATCTCCGCCCATACTACCTCAACAGATAAGTCCTCATCAAACCTCCTCTCTGACACTGTGATACAATCTCTGACCAATAATGCTACCCCTCCCCCTCTTCTACCTCCTTCCCTACTTCGACTAAAACATTTGAACCCCGGGACCTGCAGCATCCATTCCTGCCCCTGCTCTATCCATGTCTCTGAAATAGCCACAACATCGAAGTTGAAATCCATCTGCCACTTGTCCGCCCAGTCTTGCAGCCTATCTATGTCCATCTGTAACTTCTGACATCCCTCCAGACTATCCACCAACCTTCGTGTCGTCGGCAAACTTACCAACCCATCCCTCCGCTTCCTCATCCAGGTCATTTATGAAAATGACAAACAGCAAGGGTCCCAGAACAGATCCCTGGGGCACACCACTGGTGACCGACCTCCATTTAGAAAAAGTCCCATCTATACCCACTCTCTGCCTCCTTTGGGCAAGCCAGTTCTGGATCCACCAGGCAGCAGCCCCTTGGATCCCATGCCCTCTCACTTTTTCGAGAAGCCTTGCATGGGGGACCTTATCGAACGCCTTGCTAAAATCCATATAAACCACATCTACTGCCTTCCCTTCGTCAATGTGTTTAGTCACATTTTCGAAGAACTCCACCAGGCTCGGAAGGCACGATCTGCCTTTGACAAAGCCATGCTGAGTATTCTTGAGCATACTAAACCTCTCTAAATGCTCATAAATCTTGTCCCTCAGGATCTTCTCCATCAGTTTACCAACCACTGAGGTTAGACTCACCGGTCGGTAATTACCTGGGCTATCCCTATTCCCCTTCTTGAAAATAGGAACCACATCCGCAATCCTCCGGCACCTCTCCCGTCTCCATGTTCATGAATCATGGAAAGTAGGTATGCAGATGTAGCATGTAATAAAAAAGGCAAATGGAATGGTGGCATTCATTACAAAGGGGCTGGAGAGTAGAAAAAGTACTGTTGCAATTGTTTGGGTGTTGGTGAGACCATATCTGGAGGATTGTGTCCAGTTTTGGTCTTCTTATTTGAGGAAGGATGTGGCGGTATTGGAGGCAGTTCAGAGGAGGTTCACCAGATTGATTCCGGGGATGAAAGGGTTAACGTATCAGGAGAGATTTAACAGTTTGGGCTTATACTTGCTGGAGTTTAAAAGCATGAGAGGGGATCTGAACGAAGTACATAAAATTTCAAAAAGGATTGATAAAGTAAATGTAGACCAAATGTTTCCTCTTATGGGACAATCTAGAACAAGATGCCATAGGTATAGGTTGAGAGGTGGTCGATTTAAATCAGAGATGAGGAGGAACTACTTAGAACATAGAACATAGAACATAGAACATTACAGCGCAGAACAGGCCCTTCGGCCCACGATGTTGCACCGACCAGTTAAAAAAAAAAACCCTCACTTCTCGCAGAGGGTGGTGAATTTGTGGAACTTGCTGCCCCATAGCGCGGTGGAGTCCGAACCGTTAAATGGCTTCAAGAGGAGATAAATATATTTCTACTAAAAAAGGGATAAGAGAATATGGGGAATAGGTGGGGAGGTGGATTTAACACTCGGGAGAGATCAGCCATGATTTGATTGAATGGCGGAGCAGGCTCGGAGGGTTAAATTTGCTGACTTCTGCTCCTAATTCCTATGTTCCTAAGCCTGTCAGAGCTTCCAATACCTCCCCATTTCCTATGTTAAACTGTGCAAATTCCTCACAGTACCTTTTCCTTAATTCTGTACCTACATTCTTTTTTTCCAGAGTGAAGACTGAAGTATTCATTTAACACCCTTCAAATATTATGTAGCCTCACACACAGATTGCCCTTTTGGTTTCTAATGGGCCCTAATCTTTCCCTGGTAATGTATTTCCCTTTAATGTATTTATAAAATATCTTAGGATTCTCCCTAATCCTGTCCCTCATGGTAGGCTGGTGAAAAAGGTTGGATCTCATGGGATAAAGGGGGAGGTGGCTAGATGGGTGGAGAACTGGCTTGGTCACAGAAGACAGAGGGTGGTAGTGGAAGGGTCTTTTTCCGGCTGGAGGCCTGTGACTAGTGGTGTTCCGCAGGGCTCTGTATTGGGACCTCTGCTGTTTGTGATTTATATAAATGATCTGGAAGAAGGTGTAACTGGGGTGATCAGTAAGTTTGCGGATGACACAAAATTGGCAGGACTTGCAGATAGTGAGGAGCATTGTCAGAAGCTACAGAAGGATATAGATAGGCTGGAAATTTGGGCAAAGAAATGGCAGATGGAGTTCAATCCTGATAAATGCGAAGTGAGGCATTTTGGTAGAAATAATGTAGGGAGGAACTATATGATAAATGGCAGAACCATAAAGGGTGTAGATACGCAGAGGGACCTGGGTGTGCAAGTCCACAGATCCTTGAAAGTGACGTCACAGGTGGAGAAGGCGGTGAAGAAGGCATATGGCATGCTTGCCTTTATAGGACGGGGCATAGAGTATAAAAGTTGGGGTCTGATGTTGCAGATGTATAGAACGTTGGTTCGGCCGCATCTGGAATACTGCGTCCAGTTCTGGTCACCTCACTACCAGAAGGACGTGGAGGCTTTGGAGAGAGTACAGAGGAGGTTTACCAGGATGTTGCCTGGTATGGAGGGGCTTAGTTATGAGGAGAGATTGGGTAAACTGGGGTTGTTCTCCCTGGAAAGACGGAGGATGAGGGGAGACTTAATAGAGGTGTATAAAATTATGAAAGGCATAGATAGGGTGAACGGTGGGAAGCTTTTCCCTAGGTCGGTGGTGACGTTCACGAGGGGTCATAGGTTCAAGGTGAAGCGGGGGAGGTTTAACACAGATATCAGACGGACATATTTTACACAGAGGGTGGTGGGGGCCTGGAATGCGCTGCCAGGCAAGGTGGTGGAGGCGGACACACTGGGAAAGTTTAAGACTTATCTAGACAGCCATATGAACGGAATGGGAATGGAGGGATACAAAAGAATGGTCCAGTTTGGACCAGGGAGCGGCGCGGGCTTGGAGGGCTGAAGGGCCTGTTCCTGTGCTGTACTGTTCTTTGTTCACAAGTCCTTTTTCATGCCCCATTTTTGCTTTTTTAATTGCTTTCTTAAGTTCCCTCTTGCACTTCCTATATTCCTCTAGGGCAGCAGCTGAATTGCTCCCTTTGTATTTGCTGAAACCCATTCCCTCTTACTCCTCATCCAGTCTTGAATTGTCCTAGACATCCAGGATTCCCGGAACTTATTGTCTCTACATTCCCCTCTAAAGGGTAGATGTTGGACCTGTACTCTCCCCAGCTCCTTTTTGAATGCCCCCCATTGCTCCACTGTCAACTTACCCACAAGGAGCTGTTCCCAGTTGATTTTTGGCCAGATATTTTAATAAAATCTGCCTTTCTTCAATCCAAAGCCGTCTTTTGCAGGCCATCTTTCTCCTTGTCCACAGCAAATTTGAACTGTACCGTGGTGTGGTCACTACTGCTAAAATGCTCCTCTACTGCCACATTGAATACTTGTCTGGCTTTGTTCCAGAACCAGATCCAGCACTTCATCATCCCTTGTTGGGCCTTCCACATATTGATACAAAAAACATTTCAAGAAATCCACCCTCTCTAAAACTTTAACACAATTACTATCCCAATTTATGTTGCGAAAGTTGAAATCCCCTACGATAATTACCCGATTATTACTCTTACACACCTCAGTGAACTGTCAACATATTTGTTCCTCTATTTCCCACTGACTCTTTGGGGGCCTATAATACACCCGCAGTAATGTGGCTTCCCCCTTAACATTCCTAAGTTCTATCCACAAAGCCTCGTTTGAAGATGCTTCCAAGATATCCGCTCTCTTTATTGCCCTTAGGGACGGCACGATGGCAGTGGTTAGAAACATAGAAACCTACAGTGCAGAGAGAGGCCATTTGGCCCATCGACTCTGCACCGACCACAATCCCACCCAGGCCCTACCCCCTTATCTCTACATATTTGCCCGCTAATCCCTCTAACCTACACATCTAAAGGGGCAATTTTTTGAGCGTGGCCAATCAACCTAACCTGCACATCTTTGGACTGTGGGGGGGAAACCGGAGCACCCGGAGGAAACCCATGCAGACACGAGGAGAATGTGCAAACTCCAAACAGAAAGTGACCCAAGCCGGGAATCGAACCCAGGTCCCTGGAGCTGTGAAGCAGCAGTGCTAACCACTGTGCTACCGTGCCGTTAGCACTGCTGCCTCACAGCTCCAGGGACCAGAGTTCGATTCCCAGCTTGGGTCACCCCCTGTGTCTGCACGGGTTTCCTCCCACGGTGCAAAGATGTCCGCGTTAGGTGGATTCGCCATGCTAAATTGCCCCTTGGTGTCCTGGGATGTATAGGTTAGCATGATTAGCAGAGTAAATACACGGGATTACGGGGTGCGATTGTTGTTGGTGCAGACTCAATGGGCTGAATGGCCTCCTTCTGACCGTAGGATTTCTATGATTCATAATTATTAATGCAACACCACCTCTCCTTTACACCATCCCATCTTGCCTAAAGATATGTAGCTCAAAGAACAAAGAAAATTACAGCACAGGATCAGCCCTCCAAGCATGCACCAACCATGCTGCCCGACTCAACTAAAACCCCCTACTCTTCTGGGGACCATATCCCTCTATTCCCATCCTATTCATGTATTTGTCAAGACGCCCCTTAAAAGTCGCTGTTGTATCTGCTTCCACTACCACCCCCGGCAGCGACTTCCAGGCACCCACCCCACTCTGTGCAAAAAACGTGCCTCGTACATCTCCTTTAAATCTTGCCTCTCTCACCTTACACCTATGCCCCCTAGTATTTGACTCTTCCACCCTGCGAAAAAGCTTCTGACTATCCACTCTGTCCATGCCACTCAATCTTGTAGACTTCTATCAGGTCACCCCCTCAATCTTCGTCGTTCCAGTGAGAACAAACCAAGTTTCTCCAACCTCTCCTCATAGCTAATGCCCTCCATTCCAGGCAACATCCTGGTAAATCTTTTCTGTACCCTCTCCAAAGCCTCCACATCCTTCTGGTAGTGTGGCGACCAGAATTGGGCCTAACTAAGTGTGGCCTAACTAAGGTTCTATAAAGCTGCAACATGACTTGCCAATTTTTAAACTCAATGCCCCGGCTGATGAAGGCTGTATGCCTTCTTGACTACCTTCTTATCATGGAATCATAGAATCCTACAGTGCAGAAAGAGGTCATTTGGCCCAGCGAGTCTGCACCGACCACAATCCCACCCAGGCCCTACCCCTATATCCCTACATATTTATCCACTAATCCCTCTAACCTACGCATCTCAGGACACTAAGGGGCAATTTTACCATGGCCAATCAACCTAACCCGCACATCTTTGGACTGTGGGAGGAAACTGGAGCACCCGGAGGAAACCCACGCAGACATGAGGAAAATGTGCAAACTCCACACAGACAGTGACCCAAGCCGTGAATCGAAGCCAGCTCCCTGGAGCTGTGAAGCAGCAGTGCTAACCACTGTGCTACCGTACCGCCCTTCTGCACCTGCGTTGCCACTTTCATTGACCTGTGTACATCCAGATCCCACTGCCATTTACAGTATATTTCCCATCTGTATTAGTCATTTGAAAATGCATTACCTCACATTTGTCCGTATTAAACTCCATCTGCCATCTCTCCGCCCAAGTCTCCAACCGATCCATATCCTCTGAAGGTCCTCATCGCTATCCGCAATTCCACCAACGTTTGTGTCATCCACTAACTTACTAATCAAACCAGTTACATTTTCCTCCAAATCATTTATATATATTACAGAGAGCAAAGGTCCCATCACCGATCCGTGAGGAACGCCATTTCATCCCTCCATTCAGAAATGCAACCTTCCATTGCTACCCTCTGTCTTCTATGACCGAGCCAGTTCTGAATCCGTCAGAAGGCCCCAGCAATTTCCTCCCTTGCCTCTCTCAGTATTTTGGGCTGTATATCCCATCAGGCCCTGGGGACTTGAGAAACATTAAGGTAGACAAGAACCCCAATACCACCTCTTTTTTGATCTCAACATGACTCAAACTATCTACACACCCTTTCCCAGACTCAACATCCACCAAATCCTTCTCTTTGGTGAATACTGATGCAAAGTACTCATTTAATACCTCACCCATTTCCTCTAGCTCCACATGCAGGTTCCCTCCTGTGTCCTTGAGCGGGCCAACTCTCTCGCTCTTTATATATGTATAAAAAACCTTGGGATTTTCCTTAATCCTGCTGGCCAATGATTTTTCATGAGCCCTTTTAGCTCTCCTTACTCAAGTTTCTTTCTACTTTCATTGTATTCCACACTTGCTTCGTGTGTTCCCAGCCTCTTACCCTTGACAAATGCCTCCTTTTTCTGTTTGACTAGGATCACAACATCTCTTTTTTCCCCATATTGGCCCTGGGGTTTTTCACTCTGGGTTTTCGCCTCTCCCTGGAGATCACATGGTCTGGAATGGGGGGGTGGGGGTGAGTTAATAGGTTGTAATGAACAAAGCATCGTAGCTGTGAGGGACAGCTCGGTGGATAGGATATTGGTATGTAGATAGGCTGGAAAATTGGGCGGGGATCCTGGATTCAGGATTCATTCCTGGACCGGGGAGCGGCGCGGGCTTGGAGGGCCGAAGGGCCTGTTCCTGTGCTGTATTGTTCTTTGTTCTCTCTTGTCCAAAGTTCCCAAAGCTTGCCATACTTATCCTTCATTGGGTCCTGAATCCCTATCAACTTACACTTGAAAGCCCCTCCACATGCCAGATGTTGATTTGCCCTCAAACATCTGCCCCCAATCGACATTCTTCAGTTCCTGCCTAATATTGTTGTAATTAGCCTTACCTCAATTAAGCAACTTCACTTGAGGACGACATTTATCTTTATCCATCAGTACCTTAAAGCTTACTGAATTGTGGTCACTGTTCCTGAACTGCTCCCCTACTGAAACGTTGACCACCTGGCTGGGCTCATTCCCCAATACCAGGTCCAGTATGACCCCTTCCCTACTGTTTCAAGAATCCCCTTGGATGCTCCGATACAAACTCTGCCGTATCCATGCCCCTAGCACTAAGTGAGTCCCAGTCAATATAGGGAAGTTCAAATCTCCCACCACAACAACCCTATTACTTTTACACCTTGCCAAAATCTTCCTACATATCGGTTCCTCTATCTCCTGCTGGCAGTTGGGCGGCCTATAGTAAACCCCCAACATTGTGACTACACCCTTCCTATTCCTGAGCTCTACCCGTATTGCCTCGCTGTATGAGCCCTCCGAGGAGTCCTCCCGCAGTACAGCTGTGATATTCTCCTTAACTAGTAGTGCAACTCCCCCACCCCTTTTACATCCCCCTCTATCCCACCTGAAACATCTGTATCCTGAAACGTTAAGCTGCCAATCCTGTCTTTCCCTTAACCATGTCTCTGTAATAGCAACAACATCAAAGTTCCAAGTACTCATTCAAGCTCCAAGTTAATCTGCCTTACCTGTTACACTTCTCGCATTGAAACAAATGCACTTCAGTCCACCAGACCCTCTTTGATTAGCAACCACACCCTGCCTGCTCTTTCTTTGAGTCTTACTGGCGCTACTCTATGGTCCCTTTCAGTTAATTCACTTTTGCTTTGGTGCCCACCTCCCTGCCAAACTAGAAGGAGTATTACCAGAAAAGTTGGTAATATGTGGAATTCATTGTGAAAAGAACAGTGTTCCATGATATAAGGTGAGGTTGGAGAGTTCAGTGAAAAATGGCGAAGTGGTGGTAGGAATAATAGAGAAAGTATCTTGTGCAGGAATACAGTTTATCCTCAGTAATGATATAGTTGGAATGCAGGTGAGTGTGATGCCTAATGTGGTTGAAAAGGCAGTGTAAAATCAAACAACTGAGGTGTTGCAGGCAACATATCCTGGGAGGTTTCCCGACTGTGTGGTAACAAGATCACAAACCACAGGTTGAGAAATCAAAGAGTAAAGAAGTTGAAGTTCACTTCACAGAAACCATTTCTGATCAGATGGTTGAACAAGGACAGATGGCGGGTGAATTAGACATTTTTAGTTCAGGCAAGTTAGCAAGGAGTAAGGAGGGCTAAAAGAGGTGATGAAAAGTCATTGGCCAGCAGCATTAAGGAAAATCCCAAGGCTTTTTATACATATATAAAGAGCAAGAGGATAGCCAGGGAGGAGGTTGGCCCACTCAAGGACAGGGGAGGGAATCTAGACGTGAAACCAGAGGAAATAGGCGAAGTATTAAATGAGTACTTTGTGTCAGTATTCACCAAAGAGAAGGACTTGGTGGATGATGAGTCTGGGAAAGGATGTGTAAACAGTTTGAGTCATGCTGAGATCAAAAACGAGGAGGTATTGGGGTGCTTCAGAAACATTAAGGGAGGCAAGTCCCCAGGCCCTGATGGGATATACCCCAGAATACTGAAGGAGGCAAGGGAGGAAATTGCTATGGCCTTGAGAGAAATCTTTGTATCCTCACTGGCTACAGGGGAGGTCCCAGAGGATTGGAGAATAGCCAATGTTGTTCCTTTACATTTTATAAAATGTGTACAGGAAGGTTCTTTGGAACAATATGTTGACAGTCCAACTAGAGAGGGGGCTATACTGGACCTAGTACTGGGGAATGAGCCTGGTCAGGTCATCAAAGTTTCAGTAGGGGAACATGTGCCAAATAGTGACCACAATTCTGTAAACTTTAGGATAGTGTTGTCCTATGGGTAAGGTGCTGAATTGGGGGAAGGCTAACTACAGCCGGATTAGGCAGGATTTGGTGGCTGTTGATTGGGAGAGGCTGTTAGAGGGTAAATCCACATCTGGCATGTGGGAGTCTTTTAAGGAGCAGTTGATAGGACTGCAGGACAGGCATGTTCCTGTAAAGATGAAGGATAGGAAAGGTAGGATTGGGGAGCCGTGGATAACCAGTGAAATTGTGGGTCGAATCAAAAAGAAAAAAGAGGCATACATGAGGTCCAGGCAGCTAAAAACAGATGGAGTACTGGAGGAATACAGAGAAAGTAGAAAAGAACTCAAACAGGGAGTTAGAAGGGCAAAAAGGGGTCATGAAATGTCCTTGGCAGACAGGTTAAGGAGAATCCCAAGGCATTTTATACATACGTTAGGAACAAGAGGGTTGTTTGGGAAAGAATCGGACCTCTCAGGGACAAAGGAGGAGAATTATGCTTAGAACCAAAGGAAGTAGGAGAGATCCTAAACGAATGTTTTGCATCAGTATTCACAAAGGAGAGGGACATGTTGACTGGTAGTGTCTCAGAGAGATGTGTTGACCCATTAGAAAAAATCTCAATTACAAGGGAGGAAGTGTCAGGTTTTTTAGGAAACATTAAGACAGACAAATCCCCAGGGCCGGATGGCATCTATCCTAGACTCCTCAGGGATGCAAGAGATGAAATTGCTGGGCCTCCAACAGAAATCTTTGTCTCTTCACTGGACACAGGTGAGGTCCCAGAGGATTGGAGGATAGCAAATGTGGTCCCGTTATTTATGAAGGGTAGCAAGGATAACCCGGGTAATTATAGGTCGGTGAGCTTGACGTCCGTGGTAGGGAAATTGTTGGAGAAGATTCTTAGAGATAGGATATATGCGCATTTAGAACGGAATAATCTCATTAGTGATAGACAGCATGGTTTTGTACGAGGGGAGGTCATGCCTCACAGATTTGGTTGAGTTTTTTGAGGAGGTGACAAAAACGATTGACGAAGGAAGGGCCGTGGATGTCGTCTACATGGATTTTAGTAAAGCAAGGTCCCTCATGGCAGGCTGGTGCAAAAGGTTAAATCTCAAGGGATAAAAGGTGAGCTAGCTAGATGGGTGGAGAACTGGCTTAGCCATAGAAGACAGAGGGTAGCAGTGGAGGGGTCTTTTTCCGGTTGGAGGTCTGTGACTAGTGGTGTTCCGCAGGGCTCTGTACTGGGACCTCTGCTGTTTGTGATATACATAAATGATTTGGAGGAAGATGTAGCTGGTATGATCAGTAAGTTTGCGGACGACACGAAGATTGCTGGAGTTGCGGATAGTGATGAACATTGTCAGAGAATACAGCAGGATATAGATAGGCTGGAACATTGGGCGGAGAAATGGCAGATGGAATTTAATCCAGATAAATGCGAAGTGATGCATTTCGGTAGATCTAATGTAAGGGGGAGCTATACAACAAATGGCAGAACCATCAGGAGTATAGACACACAGAGGGACCTGGGTGTACAAGTCCACAGATCCTTAAAGGTGGCAGCACAGGTGGAGAGGGTGGTCAAGAAGGCATATGGCATGCTTGCCTTTATTGGACGGGGTTTAGAATATAAAAGTTGGCATATGATGTTACGGCTGTATAGAACGATGGTTAGGCCACATTTGGAATACTGCATCCAGTTCTGGTCACCACACTACCAGAAGGACGTGGAGGCTTTGGAGAGAGTACAGAAAAGGTTTACCAGGATGTTGCCTGGTGTGGAGGGGCTTAGGTATGAGGAGAGATTGGGTAAACTGGGGTTGTTCTCCCTGGAAAGACGGAGGATGAGGCGCGACCTAATAGAGGTGTATAAAATTATGAAGGGCATAGATAGGGTGAACAGTGGGAAGCTTTTTCCCAGGTCGGAGGTGACGAACACAAGGGGTCACAGGTTCAAGGTGAGGGGGGCAAGGTTCAACACAGATGTCAGGGGGATGTATTTTACACAGAGGGTGGTGGGGGCCTGGAATGCACTGCCAAGCAAGGTGATCGAGGCAGACACGCTGGGATCGTTTAAGACTTATCTAGATAGCCACATGAACAGACTGGGAATAGAGGGATACAAACGAATGGTCTAGTTGGGCACATGAGCGGCGCAGGCTTGGAGGGCCGAAAGGCCTGTTCCTGTGCTGTATTGTTCTTTGTTGTTCTTTGTTTAAGTAGGGTAGCAAGAATAATCCAGCTAATTACAGGCCAGTGAGCCTTACATCAAAGGCCAATGGTAGGGAAATTATTTTGGAGAGGATTCTTCGAGACAGGATTTACTCCCATTTGTAAATAAGTGGATATATTAGTGAGAGACAGCATGGTTTTGTGAAGGGGAGGTCTTGCCTCACTAATTTGATCGAGTTTCTCGAGGAAGTGACAAAAGATAATTGATGAGGGTAGGGCAGTGGACATGGACTTCAGTAAGGCCTTTGACAAGGTCCCTCATGGCAGACTGGTGCAGATGGTGAAGTCGCATGGGATCAGAGGTGAGCTGACAAGGTGGATTCAGAACTGGCCCCGTCATAAAAGACAGACGGTAGCAGTGGAAGGGTGTGTTTCTGAATGGAGGGCTGTGACAAGTGGTGTTCCTCAGGGATGAGTGATGGGATCTTTGCTGTTTGTAATATATATATAAATGATTTGGAGGAAAATGTAACTAGATTGATTAGTAAGTTTGCGGACGACACAAAGGTTGGTGGATTTGTGGATAGTGATGAAGACCATCCGAGGATACAGCAGGATATAGATCGGTTGGAGACTTGGGTGGAGAGATGGCAGAGGGAGTTTAATCTGGACAAATGTGAGGTTATGCACTTTCGAAGGTCTAATACAGATAGGAAATATACAGTAAATGGCAGAACCCTTAGGAGTATTGATAGGCAAAGGGATCTGGGTGTACAGGTACACAGGTCACTGAAAGTGGCAATGCAGATGGAGAAGGTAATCAAGAAGGCATACGGCATGCTTGCCTTCATCGGCCGGGGCATTGAGTTTAAAAATTGGCAAGTCATGTTGCAGCTTTATAGAACCTTGGTTCGGCCGCACTTGGAATATAGTGTTCAATTCTGGTCGGCACACTACCAGAAGGATTGGAGACTTTGGAGAGGGTACAGAAAAGATTTACCAGGATGTTGCCTGGTATGGAGGGCATTAGCTATGAGGAGAGGTTGGAGAAACGTGGTTTGTTCTCACTGGAGCGACAGAGGTTGAGGGGAGACCTGATAGAAGCCTACAAGATTATGAGGGACATGGACAGAGTGGATAAAGAACAAAGAAAATTACAGCACAGGAACAGGCCCTTCGGTCCTCTAAGCCTTCACCGACCATGCTGCCCGACTTAACTAAATCCCCCTACCCTTCCGGGGACCAAATCCCTCTATTCCCATCCTATTAATGTACTTGTCATGATGCCCTTAAAAGTCACTACCGCATCCGCTTCCACTACTTCCCCCAGCAACGAGTTCCAGGCACCCACTACTCTGTGTAAAAAATCTGCCTCATACATCTCCTTTAAACCTGGCCCCTCGCACCTTTAACCTATACCTCCTCGTAATTGACTCTTCCACCCTGTGAAAAGCTTCTGACTGTCCACTCTGTCCATGCCTCTCATAATCTTGTAGACTTCTATCAGGTCTCCCCTCAACCTCCGTCGCTCCAGTGAGAACAAACCACGTTTCTCCAACCTCTCCTCATAGCTAATGCCCTCCATACCAGGCAACATCCTGGTAAGTCAGAAGCTTTTCCCCATGGTAGAAGAGTCAATTACAAGGGGGCATAGGTTTAAGGTGCGAGGGGCAAGGTTTAAAGGAGATGTACGAGGCAGGTTTTTTTTTTTACACAGAGAGTAGTGGGTGCCTGGAACTCGCCGCCGGAGGTGGTCATGGAAGCAGATACGACAGTGACTTTTAAGAGGCGTCTTGACAAATACATGAATAGGATGGGAATGGAGGGATATGGTTCCCGGAAGGGTAGGGGGTTTTAGTTCAGTCGGGCAGCATGGTCAGTGCAGGCTTGGAGGGCCGAAGGGCCTGTTCCTGTGCTGTAATTTTCTTTGTTCTTTATTTGTTGACCATTATGCATGTGTCTACTAGATTACCAATATTACAGCTAAAAGAATTGTAGAGGAGTAATTAAATTTTTTTAACCAGATGAAGACCACCCACAGAAACACAATCAGATCAAGGATCAAATTTTACATCAAAGTTATTCAAGGAAATTAGAAACTTTAGGAACATTTAAGAAGCTATTGGATAGGCACATGGAGTACTTCGGGATGATAGGGAGGAAATAGCTGGATCTGGGTTTCAGACAAAGCATGGCACAACAATGTGGGCCGAAGGGCCTGTTCTGTGTTGTACTGTTCTATGTTCTATGAAGTTATGGATAGCTTAGGAGTAAAACAATTTAAATCAACTGCATAACATCCAGAATCACAGGCAGCATTAGAACGGCAGCATCAAACTTTAAAGACCATGTTGTGGTCCTATAGTCAAGATTATTCAGAGGATTGGGATAAAGGAATTCCATTTGTACTTTTTGCAATTAGGGGTGCACCCAATGAATCAACTGAATTCAGTCTATTTGAATTGATTTTTGGTTATGAGGTCAGAGGAGCACATGAATTTCTCAAGGAAAAATTGGTAAGTCAGTGTTCTGAGACTACATTTTGGACTGTGTCAAATTTTAGAGAGAGATTAAATAGAGCGTGAGAGGTAGCTAGACAGCGTTTGAAAGTGACAAAACGTGATGAAACAGGAAGTGGATTAGAAGTCAAAAATTCATAGCTTTGTTTGTGGGGATAAAATATCAGCATTACGAACAGTGGTAGGTGAACTTTTAAAAGCAAGGTTTCGTGGGTCCTATCAAACAGATAGGAAATTGAGTGAGGTGAATTATTTGAAAAGAACTCCAGATAGAAGGAAAACTCACAGGGGTGTCATATGAACATGCTCAAATGGTATTTTGATCGGGAAGGAAATGGTGGCTCAGTGGTGAACACTGCTGCTTCACAGCGCCAGGGACCTGGGTTCAATTCTGGCCTCAGGTGACTGTCTGTAAGGAGTTTGCACGTTCTCCCCATGTCTGTGTGGGTTTCCTCCGGGTGCTCCGGTTTCCCCCACAGTCCAAAGATGTGCGGGTTAGGTGGATTTGCTATGCTAAATTGACCATTAGTGTCAGGGGATTAGTAGGATAAATACATGGGCTTCTAGGGATAGGGCCTGCGTTGGATTGTGGTCGGTGCAGACTCGTTGGGCCAACTGGCCTCTTTCTGCACTGTAGGGTTTCTATGATTCTAGGAGGATGTGTTATTGGTTACAACTCACTGAAGAACCAAATCCAGATTATTTTGAATTTGACATTCCTCAAATTAAATTGGATAATAAAGGAAGTTATCAGAAACTGGAATAAATTATTGAGTTACCGTCTGGAGGAAAATCAAAACGACCTGAAAAATATATTACAATCCCATGGAGGTATATGTGGGAATAACCTGGAAGTACTAAAATGATTGTGAATGAGATAGATATGGAAAAGGGCGGCATGGTAGCACAGTGGTTAGCACTGCTGCTTCACAGCTCCAGGGTCCCGGGTTCGATTCCCGGCTCGGGTCACTGTCTGTGTGGAGTTTGCACATTCTCCTCGTGTCTGCGTGGGTTTCCTCCGGGTGCTCCGGTTTCCTCCCACAGTCCAAAGATGTGCGGGTTAGGTTGATTGGCCAGGTTAAAAAATTGCCCCTTAGAGTCCTGGGATGTGTAGGTTAGAGGGATTAGCGGGTAAAATATGTGGGGGTAGGGCCTGGGTGGGATTGTGGTCGGTGCAGACTCGATGGGCCGAATGGCCTCCTTCTGCACTGTAGGGTTTCTATGATTTCTATGAAAATGCTGTTCCAATTGCGCAATATCCGTATAGACTTAGTCCTCCCAAGTTGGCACAGGTTCATAGAATCATAGAATTACTACAGTGCAGGAGGAGGCTATTTGTCTCATCGAGTCTGCACTGACCACAATCCCACCCAGGTCCGATCCCCGCAACCCCATTTACCCTGCGAGTCCCCCTGACATTAAGGGGCAATTTAGCATGGCCAATCCCCCTAACCTGCATTGAACACAGGTGGATTGGATTCCTGGGAAGACCTGTTTGGAGATTGATTGGATGCACCCGAGTGCCTGGCTTGAGTGGGAGCTATTGCTGCTGCGATTCGAGACACAGGCTGTGGAGAGGATTTTCTCCTGCAGGATTGTTTGAGTTTCCAGCCAGAAGGAAGGAAGGGAGAGGAGGAGCCGCCACATGCCTGCCTGCCATCCGGCCGGCCGTTGGAGGGTGCTCTCTCCCTTGGGGGAGAGAGGGAGACACACAGAGTTTCTTTCTTTTGTTTTTCCATCTACAGGAGGGAGGACAACACAGCTTTAACAACAGCAACATCAAAGGACTGAGTGGTTGGGCTGGTGCCCTCGTCTTCGAAAGGTCGGTGTCTGGAAGGGAGGGGGGGAAGAATATCAAGCTTTCCATCGACAGGGATGGGGGGTGAAGAAACCCTAGACTTCTGCTGTTTTGGTCAGGAGGGCGGAAGGAGAGAAGTCCCATTGCTGCTGCCCCCAACACCGGCACCACCCGCCCCTCCTTCCTCCTGACTGGGCCCTCCTCAGTGTCCTGTCCCTCGTCCCCCCTCCTGCTCCTCCAACCTCCTCTCTCCCTGTCCAGCTCTTGGGGAAGAGCACCTGAACCCCCACCCACCCTCATTCCCTCACTGACCCCACCCTGCCACCTGGGCAGAGAGGCCCATTATCCATCCCTCCCTACAACCCACCCCCTTTCCTCCCGCTCCCTCCCACGGACACACTACATTCCAATATGCCCTGCCGTGCATCTGGGCAGTCTCGGGGTGGGCGTAGCACTCTCTTGATTAACAATTGGCGATGTTGATGGCGTCACCGGTGGCAGGGCCTTCTAGATCCACCTATGTGGGTATGGCGGCAGCCAAAGCCCCCGCCGCTCCCAAGGCCCTGCCACCGTTTCAGCTCATCACCAAGCAGCTGGGAGTCAAGTGCTACGCCCACCCTGACATGACAATGGAGACCTGTGTCAGGGCAATGGCTGGGGTTGTCGGCCCCTCAGCCATTGTCGCGGCTGTCGGCCCCTCAGCCATTGTCGCGGCCTCAAAGATGTACGGCAGGGCCGTATTCTTTTTGAAGGAAGAGCGGGCGATCCACCTTGCCCTGGAAAAGGGGCTCACGGTGGGCGGGACATTCCTGGCGGTGGACCCACTTGAGGCTACCGCCCACAAGATAGTCATCTCGAACATCCCGCCCTTCTTACCCGTGGAGCTCCTCCTCCCCCACCTCCATCTACTGGGGGAGGTCAGGTCCGGGGTGGCACCGATCCCACTCGGCCTTCGGGACCTCTCCCTCCGGCACATATACTCCTTCCGGCACCAGGTATTTGTCTGCCTGGCCCGGGAAGAGGTCCTGGAGGGAGGGTTCAACGTCCCGTTCCAGGGCATCACCTACCGGGTTTTCTGGTCCGTGGACGGTGTGCGGTGCCATGCCTGTAAGGAGGCGGGGCACGTTAAAAAGAACTGCCCCGCCTCCAAGGCTGCCAACCCCCAACCCAAGGCGGCCGCAGCTGGCACCGCAACCCCCTCTCCCCCCGACCAAGTACCACCTGGTCCCCCGCAAGGGGAGGCCACGCCGGAGCAACTGCCACCTCGGCTGCCGGTGGGGAAGGAGCGGAGCCTCCGTGTGGCCAGAAGACCCCAAGGAAACAGAGTTAAAAAAGGGGGGCAATGTAACCCCGACTCCCACTACCCCAGTCACCCCGGCAGCCGGCTCAGGGGATAATTCCACCTCCGCCCTCCCCCCCTCCACCACCATCTACCGGGCCCGTGGGCACTTTGGTGCCTAGTGCAGGGCCCAGCGTCGCGGCTGCGTGGGTTCCCGGGTCCGGGCGTGGGGAGGTACGCGACCGCAAGCCGGCGCAGCAGACACCTCCCGGGGACGGGGCGGGAAGGCCCAAGGGGCAGGGCAGGAAGGAGAGGGGCAAAGTGCGAGGGGCATCCCCTGCCAGGGGGCTGCCCTTCAAGAAGAAGCACTACACCTCAGGGGAGGGGGAAGTTAAGACCTGTGGGGCTCCCCACACCCCCTAGCACCTAGCTTAGAGGTGGTGGCGCCCATGCCCCTCTCCCCATTTATGCCATCCCCTGCCCCGTCCTGCCCCCACCCGTCTTTGTGCCTAGTCCCCAGAGCGCCCACAAGACGTTGGACAAGCAAAAACACGTGCTGCCGCGGTCCTCCAGGCGGGACTCCCCGGAGCCGGGTGAGAGCAGGGCCCCCGTGGCTCCGTTCCACCTGGTGCAATTCAGAAGAGTTCCTGTTCTGCCTGCTGGGGGACTGCGGCAGCACCCCGATGTTTGGGTCCCTGGGCGACGGTGGCGAGGAAGGCCCCCCCCTCTCCGTCCCGACCTTTGATGCTGGCCACCCCCGACCTTGATCCGGAGGATTCTCCGATCTTGTGGAGTGCCCAGGCGTCTGGGGCGGAGCGGGGGACTGAGCCACCGTTGCCCTCGGACCCACTGCCCAGGGAAAACGGAGAGCCGGGAAAAACCCCTCCTCCGCCGATCCTGGGGGGAGTTGGGGCTAGTTGGCGGCTCCGTGCCGCCCGCCGTACGCCCTGCGGCGGGGGACTTGGAGTCGCAGGGCGACGGCCCTGAGGAGGTAAGCTGCTTGGTGGTGTGCATGGGGGTGCTTTTGGAGTCTGCCCGGAGTGAGGCGGGGGACTCCCTCGTGCCGTCCACCGAGTCACCCCTCATCCCCTCTGGGGAACTCAGGGCCTTTCTGCAAGACCACTCTAGTCGCCCTGACAGCGTCCGGCTAGCCCTCGACCATTGGTGGGACCTGGCGCTGCTCATCCGGTCCGCGCGGGCCTGCTCCCAGGCCATGTCGGGCCTGGTTGAAAAAGAGTGGCATCGGGTACTGGAGTTCCTCGACGGGCTCATGGGGGAGTGGACTGGCACGTCTTCTGCCAAGCGCTCCCCCACACGTTTAGATAAGTGGTGACGTTGGCACAATGCTACTGACATGAACGTAATTATAGCCAGCCTCAACATCAACGGCAACAGTGAGCCATTCCGCAGGTTCCAGAACTTCTCGGTCCTCCGTGACGGGAAGTATGCAGTGTGTTTCCTGCAAGAAACCCGTACCGTTCCGGGAGAAGAAGCCCAATGGCTCCTGGAGTGGCGAGGGGGGGGTCTACATGAGCCACCTCACGCCCCATTCTCGCGGGGTGGCTATCTTGTTGGCCCTGCGTTTTCAGCTGGAGATCTTGGGGGTCAAGGAGCCGGTGCCAGGCCGGTTGCTGCACTTGACGGTCCGTGTGGGGGGCGTGGTCATTCACTTGCTGAACGTCTACGCCCCGGGCGCCGGACCACAGCAAACGACTTTCTACGAGAAAGTGTCCGCTCACCTCGACACCATCACGGGGGGCGAATGCATTATCCACGGGGGAGGATTTCAACTGCACCCTCGAGGCACGGGACCACACTGGGCCCTGGCAGCGTTTCCCGTCGGTGGTGAGGTTGCGAGACCTGCTCGGGACCCACAACCTGGTGGACGTCTGGAGACATCTCCATCCTGGCTCCAGCGCTTTCACTTTCGTGGGGTTTGCAGGCGGAGTGTCCACAATCGACCGCCTTTATATTTCGAGGGCGCACGTGTCCGGCGTGTCGTCGGCCTCCTTGCGGCAGGTGCTGTGCATGGACCACCACCTGGTGCGGGCGGACTTTGTCCTGTCTCGCGGGGGGGGGGGGGGGGGGGGGGAGAGAGAGTCCGCGTACTGGCGCTTAAACAACACGCTGCTGGAGGACGAGCGCTTCCTGGACTCGTTTCGTCGATTCTGGGCTGGCTGGAGAAGGAAGCGGGGAGGCTTGAAGCTATGGTGGGATGTGGACAAGATTCACATCCGTACGTTCTGTCAGGGGTACGCGAGGGGGTTGACAAAGAGGCGGAAATCCAGGCTCGAGGAGTTGGAGAAGGAGGTGCTCGATCTGGAGGCACGTCTCAGTCAGCCTGACGCGGACCCGGCCCTGCGGCTAGAGTACAGGGAGAAGAAGGGCGCGCTGCGGGACCTGCAACTGGTCGGGTCCCGTGGCGCGTACGTGAGGTCGCGGCTCCAGTTCCGGGTGGACCTGGACCGCGGCTCCCCCTTCTTCTACTCGCTGGAAAAAGGGCGGGCTAACCGTCAGCAGCTCCTTACGCTGCTGTCCAACGACGGTTCCCCCGTCTCGGATCCGGAGGGCATCCGGGCCATCGCCCGGGATTATTACACCTCCCTCTTCTCTCCGGATCCGTCCAGCGAGGATGCCCGCAGAGTTTTGTGGGAGGACCTGCTGCAAGTCAGCCTGGAGGACGCCGGCTGGCTCGAGGCCCCCATCACCGTGGCCGAGCTGGCCGGCGTCCTCAAGGGCCTCAAACGGGGAAAGGCCCCGGGGCTGGACGGGCTGACCATGGAGTTCTTCAGGGCGTTCTGGAACGTCCTGGGGAATGACTAGGCGGGGGTCCTGGGGGAGAGCGTTGCCACGCGGGAGATGCCCCTTTCGTGGCGCAGGGCCGTCATTGCCCTGCTGCCCAAGAAGGGCGATCTCCGCCGTCTTCAGAACTGGCGCCCGGTCTCCCTCCTCAGCACAGATTATAAGATCTTTGCCAAGACCATGGCTTTATGCCTTGGATCCGTGCTGGACCACATGATCCACCTTGACCACTCCTACACGGTCCCGGGCCGCTCTATTCACGACAATCTCCATCTGGTCCGGGACCTGATCCACCATTCCCAGAGGGCTGGTCTGTCGGTCGCCTTCTTGTCCTTAGATCAGGAGAAGGCGTTCGACAGGGTGGAGCATGAGTATTTGCTCGGGACTCTGCGGGCATTCGAGTTCGGGATGCAGTTTGTCGCCCGGATCCGATTACTGTACTCTGCCGCAGAGTGTCTGATTAAGGTTAACGGGTCCCTGACGGTGCCCCTTCGCTTTGGGAGAGGAGTACGGCAGGGCTGCCCCTTGTCCGGCCAACTGTATTCCGTATGCGTGGAGCCATTCCTGCGCCTCTTGCGGGGGAAATCATAGAAACCCTACAGTGCAGAAGGAGGCCATTCGGCCCATCGAGTCTGCACCGACCACAATCCCACCCCGGCCCGACTCCCACATATTTACCCACTAATCCCTCTAACCTATGCATCTCAGGATTCTAAGGGGCAATTTTTAACCTGGCCAATCAACCTAACCCGCACATCTTTGGACTGTGGGAGGAAACCGGAGCACCCGGAGGAAACCCACGCAGACACGAGGAGAATGTGCAAACTCCACACAGACAGTGACCCGAGCCGGGAATCGAACCCGGGACCCTGGAGCTGTGAAGCAGCAGTGCTAACCACTGTGCTACCGTGCCGCCCGGACGTGGGGGTGGTCCTGTCGGCTTGCGCCGATGACGTGCTCCTCATGTTCACAGACCCGGCTGACCTGCGGAGGATGTGAGAATGCCAGGCGGTGTACTCTGCCGCGTCCTCCGCCAGGATCAACTGGGCCAAGTGCTCCGCACTTCTGGTCGGTCCGTGGGAGACGAACCCCCTTCCGGAGAAGCTCAGGCCTTTCACCTGGAGTACATAGAACATAGAACAGTACAGCACAGAACAGACCCTTCGGCCCACGATGTTGTGCCGAGCTTTATCTGAAACCAAGATCAAGCTATCCCACTCCCTATCATCCTGGTGTGCTCCATGTGCCTATCCAATAACCGCTTAAATGTTCCTAAAGTGTCTAACTCCACTATCACTGCAGGCAGTCCATTCCACACCCCAACCACTCTCTGCGAAAGAACCTACCTCGGACATCCTTCCTATATCTCCCACCATGAACCCTATAGTTATGCCCCCTTGTAATAGCTCCATCCACCCGAGGAAATAGTCCTTGAACGTTCACTCTATCTATCCCCTTCATCATTTTATAAACCTCTATTAAGTCTCCCCTCAGCCTCCTCCGCTCCAGAGAGAATAGCCCTAGCTCCCTCAACCTTTCCTCATAAGACCTACCCTCCAAACCAGGCAGCATCCTGGTAAATCTCCTCTGCACTCTTTTCAGCGCTTCCACATCCTTCTTATTATTACACCTCCCTCTTCTCTCCGGATCCGTCCAGCGAGGATGCCCGCAGAGTTTTTACCCACTCATCAAAGCGGGTCCAGATAAAAGCTGGAATAAGGACACTTTGCCTGAATGCACGAAGCATTCGGAACAAGGTGAATGAGTTGATGGTGCAAATCAGCACAAGTGGGTACAATCTAGTGGCCATTACAGAAACGTGGCTGAAAGGTGACCAGGACTGGGAGATGAATATCCAGGGGTATCAGGCGTTTAGGAAGAATAGACAGGAAGGAAAAGGTGGTGGGGTCGCGCTATTAATAAGAGATAATATCAGGGTAGTACTGAGGGATGACATAGGCTCTGAGGAACAAAACGTGGAATCATTATGGGTAGAGATGAGGAATAGTAGAGGGAGAAAGACACTAGTAGGTGTGGTATATAGGCCCCCAAATAATAATGTTGAGGTAGGGAGGGCTATAAACAAGCAGATAAGGGATGCGTGTAAAAACGGAACGGCAATAATCATGGGGGACTTCAACATGCACATTGACTGGCAGACTCAAGTCGGTAAGGGTGGAATGGAGGAAGAGTTCTTAGAATGCTGTCGGGATAGTTTCCTTGAACAGCATGTTACGGAACCAACGAGGGAACGAGCTATTTTGGATCTGGTATTGTGTAACGAGGTAGGTAGAATTAAGGATCTTATTGTGAAGGACCCTCTTGGGTCTAGTGACCACAATATGGTCGAATTTCTGATTCAGATGGAAGAGGAGAAAGTTTGGTCCCAAACCAGTGTCCTCTGTTTGAACAGAGGGAAATATGATAGGATGAGGGATGAATTGGCTAAGGTAGACTGGGAGAGCAGGCTGGCAGGTAGGATAGCTGAGGAACAGTGGAGGATTTTTAAGGAGATCCTTTTCAGTTCTCAGCAAAAATATATTCCAGCAAAAAACAAGGATTGTAAGAAAAGGGAGAACCAGCCGTGGATAACGAAGGAAATAAAGGAGAGTATTAAAATAAAAACAGCTGCGTACAGAGTGGCCAAAAATAGTGGAGAAACAAGTGATTGGGAAAAATTTAAGAAACAACAAAGAGAGACTAAGAAAGCGATAAAGAAAGGAAGGATAGACTATGAAGCTAGGCTAGCAATTAATATAAAAAATGATAGTAAAAGTTTTTATAAATATATAAAAAGGAATAGAGTGGCTAGAGTGAATGTTGGACCCTTGGAGGACGAGTGGGAAATGAGGATATGGCTGAGTCTTTAAATAAGTTTTTGGTGTCGGTCTTCACGGTGGAGGACACAAATAGTTTGCCAAATATTAACGATAGAGGGTTGGCAGCAGGAGAAATACTTAATACGATTAATGTTACCAGAGAGGCAGTGCTGGGTAGACTAATGGGACTGAAGGTGGACAAGTCCCCGGGTCCGGATGGAATGTATCCCAGGGTATTGAAAGAAATGTCAGAGGTAATAGTGGATGCGTTAGTGATTATTTATCAAAACTCGTTGCATTCTGGGGTAGTGCCGGTTGATTGGAAAACGGCTAATGTTACGCCGCTGTTTAAAAAAGGAAGGAGACAAAAGGCGGGTAACTATAGGCCGGTCAGCTTAACGTCTGTAGTAGGGAAAATGCTGGAATCCATTATTAAAGAGGAGATAGCAGAGCATCTGGATAGAAATGGTTCGATCAATCAGACGCAGCATGGATTCATGAGGGGAAAGTCGTGCTTGACGAACATGTTGGATTTTTATGAAGATGTGACTAGGGCGGTTGATGGAGGAGAACCGGTGGATGCGGTGTTTTTGGATTTCCAAAAGGCGTTTGATAAGGTGCCCCATAAAAGGCTACTGAAGAAGATTAGGGCACATGGAGTTGGGGTAGTGTGTTAAAGTGGATTGGGGACTGGCTATCCGACAGGAAGCAAAGAGTCGGAATAAATGGGTGTTTTTCCGATTGGAGGAAGGTAACTAGTGGCGTGCCGCAGGGATCGGTACTCGGGCCGCAACTATTTACCATGTATATAGATGATCTGGAGGAGGGGACGGAGTGTAGGGTAACGAAGTTTGCAGACGACACAAAGATAAGTGGAAAAGTGAATCGTGTGGAGGACGGAGAAGATCTGCAGAGAGATTTGGACAGGCTGAGTGAGTGGGCGAGGATATGGCAAATGGAGTATAACGTTGAGAAATGCGAGGTTATACACTTTGGAGGAAATAATAACAAATGGGATTACTATCTCAATGGAAACAAATTAAAACATGCTACCGTGCAAAGGGACCTGGGGGTCCTTGTGCATGAGACGCAAAAGCCCAGTCTGCAGGTACAACAGGTGATCAAGAAGGCAAATGGGATGTTGGCCTATATTGCGAAGGGGATAGAATATAAAAGCAGGGATGTCTTGATGCACCTGTACAGGGCATTGGTGAGGCCGCAGCTGGAATACTGTGTGCAGTATTGGTCCCCTTATATGAGGAAGGATATATTGGCATTGGAGGGAGTGCAGAGAAGGTTCACCAGGTTGATACCGGAGATGAGGGGTTTGGATTATGAGGAGAGGCTGAGGAGATTGGGTTTGTACTCGTTGGAGTTTAGAAGGATGAGGGGGGATCTTATGGAGACTTATAAGATAATGCGGGGGCTGGATAGGGTGGAGGCGGGGAGATTCTTTCCACTTAGTAAGGAAGTTAAAACTAGAGGACACAGCCTCAAAATAAAGGGGGGTCGGTTTAAGACAGAGTTGAGGAGGAACTTCTTCTCCCAGAGGGTGGTGAATCTCTGGAATTCTCTGCCCACTGAGGTGGTGGAGGCTACCTCGCTGAATATGTTTAAAGCGCGGATGGATGGATTCCTGATCGGTAAGGGAATTAAGGGTTATGGGGATCAGGCGGGTAAGTGGTACTGATCCACGTCAGATCAGCCATGATCTTATTGAATGGTGGGGCAGGCTCGAGGGGCTAGATGGCCTACTCCTGCTCCTATTTCTTATGTTCTTATAGTGAGGTGACCAGAACTGCCCACAATATTCCAAATGTGGTCTCACCAAGGTCCTGTACAATTGCAGCATAACCCCACGGCTCTTAAACTCCAACCCCCTGTTCATAAAAGCTAACACACTATAGGCCTTCTTCACAGCTCTATCCACTTGAGTGGCAACCTTCAGAGATCTGTGGACATGGACCCCAAGATCTCTCTGCTCCTCCACAGACTTCAGAACCCTACCTTTGACCCTGTAATCCACATTTAAATTTGTCCTACCAAAATGAATCACCTCACATTTATCAGGGTTAAACTCCATTTGCCATTTTTCAGCCCAGCTTTGCATCCTATCTATGTCTCTTTGCAGCCTACAACAGCCCTCCACCTCATCCACTACTCCACCAATCTTGGTGTCATCAGCAAATTTACTGATCCACCCTTCAGCCCCCTCCTCTAAGTCATTAATAAAAATCACAAAGAGCAGAGGACCAAGCACTGATCCCTGTGGCACTCCGCTAGCAACCTGCCTCCAATCCGAATATTTTCCATCCACCACCACCCTCTGTCTTCGATCAGACAGCCAGTTACCTATCCAATCTGCCAACTTTCCCTCTATCCCACACCTCCTCACTTTCATCATAAGCCGACCATGGGGGACCTTATCAAACGTCTTACTAAAATCCATGTATATGACATCAACTGCCCTACCTTCATCAACACACTTAGTTACCTCCAGGTCCAACCTCCTCTACCTGGGGGTCCATCTCTGCCCAGCCGAGGGATCCTGGCCGACGAACTGGCAGGAGCTGGAGGCCCGCCTGAGTCGCTGGACAGGACTGCTCCGAGTTCTCGTCATAAACCAGCTGGTCGCCTCCATGCTGTGGTACCGGTTGGTCACTTTGACCCCTCCCCCTGGCTTTGTCACCGATATGCAGAAAGCCCTCGTGCGGTTTTTCTGGGACAACCGACTGCACTGGGTCGCTGCCGAGGTTCTGCATCTCCCGATTGAGGCGGACGGACAAGGTCTGGTGTGCTTCCGCATGCAGGTAGCGACCTTCCGCCTCCAGACCCTGCAGCGATACCTTTACGTCGAGCCTCCTCCACGATGGCGTGTGCACTGGCGACGTATTTCTTCTGCCAGTTGCACGGCCTGAATTACAACGTGCAGCTCCTGCATATAAATATGAGGCACGGTTCGACCTCCTTGTGGGAGTTGCCCGTCTTTTACCAGGACCTCCTCACGGTCTGGAACACGGTCGCCTCGCGACGCAGCTCTCCCCCGTCAGGAGTAGCGGCTCTCGTGCAAGAGCCAGTGCTCAGGAATCCGCTCCTCCAGCCGTATGACTTCAGGTGGCTGGCGGAGAGGAGGGCCGTGGACGCCGGGGTGACCAGGATCGGGGACGTGCTGGATGGCAGAGGAGCGGGCTGGATGAGCCCCCACGCGCTGGCTGAGCGCGTGGGGGTGACCGTCCAGCGCGCGGCCAAAGCCATCCAAGACCTTAGGACGGTCGTGCTTGGCCCCGAATGCGCACGCGGTCTGGAGGCGGCGCAGGCATGCGGTGGGATCCCGCCCGAGCGTTCCCCTGTTCGGACGGAATTCCACATTGGCCCAAACCCCCCCCTCCGGGTCAGGTGCCCCACTGCGTGTGCCGCCTCATGAAAATGTCCCCCGTGCCTTTTTCCACCGCGCGGAGGCGTTTCCTGTACAGGCTGCTGCTGCACACCTTCCATTACCGCATCCTCGCCCGTCGCCCGGATACACCTTGGCGGGCCTTGTTGCCGCCGGATGGCAGAGGTCCCCAGTGGAGGTCCCTCTACGGAGGGATCTCCCCCAGTTATCTTGGGGACCTGGGATGGAGGGTGATGCATGCAGCACTTATGTACAACCGTAGGTTACGCCGGCTCACGGGCTCCCAAGACTGCCCCTTCTGTGGCCTTGTCGAGTCCGTGGAACATATCTACGTTCTGTGTTTTAGGCTGCACTCCCTTTTTGCTTTCCTGAAGAACCTTTTATTGATGTTTTGTTTGCACTTCAGTCCCATGCTCCTGATCTACGGACACCTGGTGCGGAGAGGGGCGGGTCAGGATGGCGACCTCCTCATGAACCTGCTCCTGGGCCTGGCGAAACTCGCCATTAACAGGTCCAGGCAGCAGGCGATCGACGGGGCCGTCCATCCTGACTGCCCCTCTACGTTCGCGGCCAGGTGTTCCTGGAGAGGGAGCATGCGGTGTCCACGGGCACAGTTGACACCTTCCGCGCCCGTTGGGCAGCGCAGGGGCTGGGGTGCATTATAGACCCCGCTAATCACATTATGATTTGATGTTTTAAGTTTCCTTTGTACTTCTGTTCTGTTTGGGCTGTTCCCCCTCCTTTTGGGGAGCTGCCCCTTTTACTTAGTCCCGGAGTTAATTTGAGTTGGTTTATTTGGTTTGCCCTTAAAGAGGCCTAACCTGCATATCTTTGACTGTGGGAGGAAACCGGAGGAAATCCATGCAGACATGGGGAGAATGCGCAAATTTCACAGACAGTGACCCGAGCCGGGAATTGAACCTGGGTCCCTGGCGCTGTGAGGCAGCAGTGCTAACCACTGTGCCACCATGCCGCCCTTCAGAAGGAGAAGCTGATGTTTGCTCATTCTGAGATGTAGCAGCCAAAAAGTCTCAATTAATGATGTAAAACTGGTGAAGACAGAGAACAAGAACTAGTTACTGGACAATGATGTGAATAAGGAAAGCGTGCAGATGTGGAGAAAGATTCAAGTTGACTAATTTGAACCCTGTTCCTGAATTGTTGAAATTACCTGAAAATAAGTTGCAGGATTGACAAAAACAGTTCATCATCTCTGCGAAGGAAAATGTAGACTATTCAACAGTCATATGTGATCTCAAAATGGAGATTGAGGAGCAGAAACAAAAACAGAAAATGCTGGAAAATCTTAACAGGTCTGACAGCATCTGTGGAGAAAGAATAGAGCCAATGTTGGCTCGACATCTTGGCTCTATTCTCTCTCCACAGATGCTGTCAGACCTGCTGAGATTTTCCAGCCTTTTCCGTTCATTGTTTCAGAGTCCAGTATCCGTAGTATTTTGCCTTTATGACCGAGGAGCTGAAGTATTTTACAACTGCAGAGAGAAGAAAAGGGCAACAACGTTAAGCAAGAGTGTTTGCCGAAACTGTACCATAATTAGAAATGAACTGCTGGAATAATGAATCTGTATAACTTTCACAGATGTGGATACCGAGTGAAGCAGTCCATCAAGATGATCAGAGGATTAGATAGGGTGGATAGTGAGAGCCTTTTTCCTCAGATGGTGATGGCTAGCACAAGGGGGCATAGCTTTAAATTGAGGGGTGATAGATATAGGACAGATGTTAGAGGTAGGTTCTTTACTCAGAGAGTAGTAAGGGCGTGGAATGCCCTGCCTGCAACAGTAGTGGACTCGTCAACATTAAGGGCATTTAAATAGTTATTGGATAAACATATGGATGATATTGGAATAGTGTAGGTTAGAGGGGCTTTAGATTGGTTTCACAGGTCGGCGCAACATCGAGGGCCGAAGGGCCTGTACTGCGCTGTAATGTTCTATGTTCATCGCTGGCGTTTGAGTAAATTACAATGGTTTTTGCAGCAGTGTATCTGCCACAGTGATCTCTTGGTTCTGATACCAAGGGTGACAATCTGCTGTGTGCCTTTGCCAAAGAGTGTGTAGAAAGTGATGGTGAAGATTCAGAGTAAACAAAGCAATTGGGCTGTCTGACAGACGAACTAAGGCCAGTTAACAAGAAAGGGGACGAGAGATAAAGTGACATTTCTGAATGGCTGTGAAGTTGAGAAAGCAATGCTCAGAGACATGCATTCCTTGTCAAGGTCTGCTAGCAGTTCAATCTTCCGGAAGAAGATTATTTCATTTCAACTTCGAGCCTCCAAAAATCAAAGAAATTGTTCACTCAGCAAAGGAAATTGGGAATCACATTCAAAGTGGTTTGTGCCCGTTTGCATCCAATGTAAGGTTTTATGCTGCTGATACTGCCTAGCCCTGAGGACATTATTTTCTAATCGTAAGGATGAAACAGAGCTTGGACTTGGTATCATCGCAAGATTAAGAATTGAAAGAGGTTTTTGAAAATGAAGGAAGCAGCAGCCGAACAGCTGAATCAATGTTCAATGGTGGAAGAAAAGGACTGAAATGGATTATTCTGCTGTTGTGTCTGCATGCTTAGATTTAATATCATGTGTATATGTAGTACTAATAATATGAAACTAGAGGGTTTGAAAAATGAAGCCATCTTTGCATATTGATGATTCTTTTTTTTCTTAAGGGGGAGGTATGACAATTCTGTGCCTTTAAGAAATGTCATGTTTTTTCTGTAGGATCTATTTTCGCAGTTTATTTTATTATTGGTGTCATTTGTCTGCATCCGGCTGCCTTTTTGTTACTGTAGCAGCATAAGTGATCTTAGTTGCTACAATGTTTGTTTTAATCTGTACTAAATACAGGGTTGCTATTTTATAGTTTTCTCCTGCATTTTGTCATAGTGAGGCTTGGTTAGGTTGATTGACAGGTAAGGTCATATGATTGGGCAGTGCTAAGCTTACACAGAGAAAACCAGTTCAGTTGCTGTTTGGTATCTGTAATGAGCAGAAATAGCTCTGTGCCTGTCTGAAGTCTGGATACTGGAATCTGCCAGAAACTAGATTTATTCCTCTAAAGTTCTACTGTTTGAGGATATATCCTTCTCTGGAAATTGCTGTATGGGAGTCAGAAAGCAGGTGTCTTTCTATATCTATCCAAAGGGTTTAAAAGGCTGGAAATCTAGCATCCACGTGAGCATTTCTGGTTTTGGTACGAACTGGTTCTGAAATAAAATTTAGTTCTATGGGAACATTGCTTGAATTGGAATTACAGAGATGGCTAGCTGCTAAAAATTATACTTTGTCATGTTTAAATATTTTAATTAGCAAACGTTCTGCTAATTCTTTTTGATTATATTCTGTGTTCTTAAATCAAGTTTGTTCTCATAAAAGCCTCCCAGTGGGTCAATCAAATCATACAAAGAACAATGAACAGTACAGCACAGGAAACAGGCCCTTCGGCCCTCCAAGCCTGTGCCGCTCACTGGTCCAACTAGACCACTCGTTTGTATCCCTCCAGTCCCAGACTGCTCATGTGACTATCCAGGTAAGTCTTAAACGATGCCAGCGTGTCTGCCTCCACCACCCTACTTGGCAGCGCATTCCAGGCCCCCACCACCCTCTGTGTAAAAAACATCCCTCTGATATCTGAGTTATACCTCGCCTCTCTCACCTTGAGCCCGTGACCCCTCGTGATCGTCACCTCCGACCTGGGAAAAAGCTTCCCACTGTTCACCCTATCTATACCCTTCATAATTTTGTACACCTCTATTAGGTCTCCCCTCATTCTCAGTCTTTCCAGGGAGAACAAGCCCAGTTTACCCAATCTCTCCTCATAGCTAAGACCCTCCATACCAGGCAACATCTTGGTAAACCTTCTCTGCACTCTCTCTAAAGCCTCCATGTCCTTCTGGTAGTGCGGCGACCAGAACTGGACGCAGTACTCCAAATGTGGCCTAACCAGCATTCTATACAGCTGCAACATCAGACTCCAGCTTTTATACTCTATACCCCGTCCTCTAAAGGCAAGCATACCATATGCCTTCTTCACCACCTTCTCCACCTGTGCTGCCACCTTCAAGGATTTGTGGACTTGCACACCTAGGTCCCTCTGTGTTTCTATACTCTTGATGGCTCTGCCATTTATTGTATAACTCCCCCCTACATTAGTTCTTCCAAAATGCATCACTTCGCATTTATCTGGATTAAGTTCCATCTGCCATTTCTCCGCCCAATTTTCCAGCCTATCTATATCCTGCTGTATTGTCCGACAATATTCATCGCTATCCGCAAGTCCAGCTATACCTGGAACGAAACACTTTAGGTTCACCATGCTGCCAAAATCAAATAAAGTTAAGGTGTAGACTAACTTATTACATATCTTGGAGTTTCTGATTTGGTCCCTAACACATTATTTATAGTGAAACTGGAAAAACACATTTTCAATGCACATTAGATGTATCCAGAATGAGTTTTTGAAATAGTACGTGGATAGTCCAATGAGAGGGAGTGGCCATCCTGGACCTCATGTTGGGGAACTAGCCCAGCCAAGTGATCAAGGTTTCAATGGCCGAGCATTTTGGAAATAGTGACCATAACTCGCTCAGTTTTCAGATTCTTATGGATAAAGACAAGAGTGGTTCCTGAGTGAAGGTGTTAAATTGGGGGAAGGCCAACTGTAACTGAATTGGGCAAGAATTGGAGAATGTGGATAGGGAGCGCCTGTTTGAGGGTAAATCCACATCTGACATGTGGGAGTCTTTCAAAGACCAGTTGATTAGACTACAGGACAGGCATGTTCCTGTGAAAACGAAGGTCAGGAATGGTAAGATTCGGGAACCTTGGATGACAGGGGAAATTGTCAGCTTAGTCAAGAAAAAAAAGGAAGCCTACATAAGGTCTAGGCAATTCAAAACAGGTGAAGCCCTTGAAGAATATAGAGAAAGTATCGGGAGTTAGGAGAGCTAAAACAGGCCATGACATGTCCTTGGCCAGCAAGGTTAAGGAGAATCCCAAGGTATTTTATGCTTATATTAGGAGCAAGAGGGTAGCTCGGGAAAGCGTATGCCCATTTAAGTATAAAGGAGGGAGGGTATACATGGAGCCAGAGGAAGTGAGCGAGATCCTTAATGAGTACTTTGCATCAGTATTCACCAAAGAGTGATGTTAGAACATAGAACATAGAACATAGAACATTACAGCGCAGAACAGGCCCTTCGGCCCACGATGTTGCACCGACCAGTTAAAAAAAAAACTGTGACCCTCCAACCTAAACCAATTTCTTTTCGTCCATGAACCTATCTACGGATCTCTTAAACGCCCCCAAACTAGGCGCATTTACTACTGATGCTGGCAGGGCATTCCAATCCCTCACCACCCTCTGGGTAAAGAACCTACCCCTGACATCGGTTCTATAACTACCCCCCCTCAATTTAAAGCCATGCCCCCTCGTGCTGGATTTCTCCATCAGAGGAAAAAGGCTATCACTATCCACCCTATCTAAACCTCTAATCATCTTATATGTTTCAATAAGATCCCCTCTTAGCCGCCGCCTTTCCAGCGAAAACAATCCCAAATCCCTCAGCCTCTCCTCATAGGATCTCCCCTCCATACCAGGCAACATCCTGGTAAACCTCCTCTGCACCCTCTCCAAAGCCTCCACATCCTTCCTGTAATGTGGGGACCAGAACTGCACACAATACTCCAAGTGCGGCCGCACCAGAGTTGTGTACAGTTGCAACATAACGCTACAACTCCTAAATTCAATCCCCCTACCAATAAACGCCAAGACACCATATGCCTTCTTAACAACCTTATCTACTTGATTCCCAACTTTCAGGGATCTATGCACACATACACCTAGATCCCTCTGCTCCTCCACACTATTCAAAGTCCTCCCGTTAGCCCTATACTCAACACATCTGTTATTCCTACCAAAGTGAATTACCTCACACTTCTCCGCATTAAACTCCATCCGCCACCTCTCGGCCCAACTTTGCAACCTGTCTAAGTCTTCCTGCAAACTACGACACCCTTCCTCACTGTCTACCACACCACCGACTTTGGTGTCATCAGCAAATTTGCTAATCCACCCAACTATACCCTCATCCAGATCATTAATAAATATTACAAACAGCAGTGGCCCCAAAACAGATCCCTGAGGTACACCACTTGTAACCGCACTCCATGATGAATATTTACTATCAACCACCACCCTCTGTTTCCTATCCGCTAGCCAATTCCTGATCCAATTTCCTAGATCACCCCCAATCCCATACATCTGCATTTTCTGCAGAAGCCTACCATGGTGAACCTTATCAAACGCCTTACTAAAATCCATATATACCACGTCCACTGCCTTGCCCCCATCCACCTCCTTGGTCACTGTTGGGATGTTGAGGCAAGGGGTGTACTCTTGGGCAGGTCAATGTAATGAAAGAGAAAGTATTGTGTATCTTAAGGTAGACAAGTCCCCAGGACCAGATGAGATCTATTCCAGGATACTGTGGGAGGCAAGGGAGACGTCAATGGAGGGGAAGCTGTTGGAGAAGATTCTGAGAGACAGGAATTATTCTCATTTGGAAGTAAATAGACTTGTCAGTGATAGGCAGCATGGTTTTGTGCGGGGAAGATCATGTCTCACCAACATAATTGAGTTTTTTGAGGAGGTGACAAGAACGATTGATGACGGAAAGGTGGTAGGTGTTATCCACATGGATTTTATATGGCATTTGACAAGATCCCTCATGGAAGGCTGGTACAAAAGGTAAAGACTCATGGGATCCAGGGCGAGATGGCTAGAAGGATACAAAGCTCGCTTGCTCATAGAAGGCAGAGAGTAGTGGTGGAAGGATGCTTTTCAAAATGAAGATCAGTAACTATTCCACAGGGTTCAGTGCTAGGACCTTTGTTGTTTGTAACATATATAAATGATCTGGTGGAAAATGTAGGTGGTCTGATTAGTAAGTTTGTGGATGACACAAAAATTGGCGGGGTTGCAGATAGTGACAAGCATTGTCAAAAGGATACAGCAGTATATTTTCTAGATTGCAGACTTGAGCAGTTAAATAGCAGGTGGAGTTTAATCCAGACAAATGCAAGTTGACGCATTTTGGATGATCAAATTCAGGTGCAAATTATACAGTAAATGGCAGAACCCTTAGGAACATTGACATACAGTGGGATCGGGCCATACATGTCCATGGATCCCTGAGACTGGCAACAAAAGTTGATAAGTTGGTGTAGAAAGCTTACGTGTGCTTGCCTTCATTGGCTGGGGCATTGAGTATAAAAGTTGGCAAGTTATGTTACAACTGTATAAAACTTTATTTAGGCTGCATTTGGAATATTGTGTGCCATTCTGGTCGCCACACTACCAGAAGGACATGGATGCTTTGGAGGGCGTGCAAAGAGGATGTTGCCTGGTCTGGAGGGTTTTAGATATAAGGAGGTTGGATAAATGTGGATTTATTTCACTATAAAGACAGAGGCTGAGGGATGACCTGATAGAAGTCTACAAAATTATGAGAGGTATCAATAGGATGGATAGTGGGAGGATTTTTCCCAGGGTGGAAGCGTTGACTACAAGAGGGCACAGGTTTAAGGTGAGAGGTGGTAAGTTCAAGGGAGATGTGTGGAGAATGTTTTTCACACAGGGATTTGGGGGGGGTACTTGGAATGCATTGCCAGTGAGGTGGTGGAAGCAGACACATTAGCAACGTTCAAGATGCATCTTGATAGACACATGAACGAGAGACAAACAGAGGGATTGAAACTGCATATTGGCGCAGGCTTGGTAGGCCAAAGGGCCTGTTCCTATGTTGTATTGTTCCTTGTTCTTCAATTCTACCAGTGTAAACTGCTAGCGGAAAATGATGGTCAAAGGCTGTGTTTCTTAATTTCCAAATTCTGCTGCTCGTGGCTAAGATTCTCCACAGCAGCGCATACTTGTAAAATTTCCCCACAGTGACCAAAGGATTCTTCCCCAGAGGCTACGTAGTAGAGTGTGAAATTAATAGGCAACAGGTTTGACTCCTAATTGAAACACAAGTGGGTTTCTTGAAGGGGGGGGGAAGCTGCATAACTCAACACATCTAATCAGAATTTGAATTTACAATTAGAATTCTCCCACTAAATTCAATATGAAACATATAAATAAAAAGAATATCGATCAAACCATATGAAAATAAAATTAAACATCAGTAGCTAAAGTGTATAATCAACTAATTTCTTGTAAAGAGAAGTGAATTATTTCGGGCTGGCTTCATTTAATGCAATGAAATATGTAACCGAGCAGTTATTTTTATCAGAATCCTGCTGTTGTCTAAATACCACTGCAGTATAATAGGTTATTCCATAGAATAAAATCTTTACAGTGCAGAAAGAGGCCATTAGGCCCATTGAGTCTGCACCAACTCTCCAAAAGAACATCCCACCCAGGCCCTCCCCTCTGCCCTATCCCCATAATCCCACACATTTACCATGGCTAATCCATCCAACCTGCACATTTTTGGACTGTGGGAGGAAACCAGAGCATAGAGGAAACCCACGCACAGTTCCAAAAGGCCGGAATTGAACCCAGATCCCCAGATCCCTGGTGCTGTGAAGCAGCAGTGTTGTTCCAACTGTACAGTCAGAAGAAAGTCACATTCTATTAACACAATGTGCATTTTCAAAGAAGGCCCCTCCCTCCCCATTATGTTATCTGACAATGTGCATCTCATTTATTATTCTCTCTACACCTGAACAGGAACGAGTAAACATGCAAATTAATAGTCTAGAAAACAAAACCTTACCTTGATGTGGGATGCACGGAATCCCTGAAATACACCTGCATCCTCACAGGTCATCAGCTTTCCCCTTAACGATTATTTTCTTTCTTCTCATTTACTGTAACGGTCGCGAGTTGAGAAATAAATAATGAATCATCACACAGCTTATCGTGTTTTTCCACCAACACAAACGCTAAATGTATTTACAGATGCAAACTGCCGGCGAAGAAAAGGGACAAATCTTTCAACACATGACAGATTCAGAGGTCTGGAGATTCGCTACTCAAAATGAACTAGTGCAAGGTTAATAGAACATATTATAGCGAATCTCCTTAAACGTTAATTATTTCTTTGCATATTTCCAGTTTTTATTAAATGTTACAAAACCGTAAAGGACCAACCTTGATTAACAAAAAAGACAGACGGCGTAAAGATTGCGTCTCCATCTCTGAGGAATAAAGGATGGCGAGGGGGAGGCTATTGATTAGAATTTAAAACGAAAAATGTCGAATGATTGTTATGCGCTCCTTGACGGAAAAAAAACTGAAGACGTACCTGACTTTAGGTGCACAATCTTCCTCCGAATTATCGTAAAGAAAGCTTCAGCCCACAAACGGTGCAACTCCAGATTATTCTGCACTGGTCAAACCAATGGCACATGTTGCCGAGCCTTGGTCACATGACAGCAATGACCAATCGCCGAAATCTTATCCGCAGTGGAACTCTCTGGGGAAGGTTTTAAAATAGCTCCGGTTTGTTTAAAGACAGACACAATAACGAGAAGCTCTTGACAGAACTGTCTGCCTCTGAAGATTGGTGGTGTGTTTCAGCGGCAGCAGTTTACTCGCCCGATTCATACCAGTACAGTGACAAGGTGTAAAGCCTACACAGAATGGCAAAATGAGATGTTGGACTGGGAGACTTGTGTTGCAACAAAATTCCAATCAGCACTTCCTGTCGCAGCAAGGTCAATTTTCTTCGAGAGGAAGAGCTGGTCAAACTGAGGAGCATTATGATGAAGACTAATAACAGAGCAGCAGCAAACGTCTTATTCAGTTGGTACGTTTAAGGAAAATGTTGCAACCTTTCGCATTTCGATGCATTTGTGATTCGTATGTAGTATTATGCTCTAAAAATAGTGGCTGTATCATTAAGGAAATAAAATGTATATATCTCAATTATAGGTGTTTAATGGCTTGTATCAAAAATGTTACAAGGAACATTCACTGTGATGCTGACATCGTGTTGATTATATAGATGAGCTGTTTAAAAAAATGGAAAAATTAAAGTTGGTGCCACTAATTTATACCATTAAAGTCTGAACAGTTTCAGATAATGTTTGAATCCTTCCTCTCTTACACTTAAAATGCTCTAGCAAAGTTGCAAATCATACTGTGTCAATAATGTACATACATATGAATTAGGAGTAGGAATAGGACATGAGGCTGCAGAGTTATATGGAACAGGTAGCTCGCAGTGCTGCCTCAGCTCCGGGAACTGAGCCTTGGGTTGCTGTCTGTGTGGAGTTTGCACGTTCTCCCTGTATCTGCGTGGGTTTCCTCCCACAGTCCAAAGATGTGTGGATTAGGTTGATTGGCCATGCTAAATTGACTCGCGTCAGGGGGATTAGCAGAGTAAATGTGTGGGGTTACAGGACCTGGGTGGGATTGTGGTCGGTGCAGACTCGATGGGCTGAATTGTTTCCTTCTGCACTGTAGGGATTCTATTAGAACACTGCTTGACTGGAAACTAGTATAGGTCAGTCTGTATGGGCCTTGTCTTGATTAAGGGCATGGGTAGCAGAATTTTGGATGACTTCATAGAAACCCTACAGTACAGAAAGAGGCCATTCGGCCCATCGAGTCTGCACCGACCACAATCCCACCCAGGCCCTACCCCCATATCCCTACATATTTTACCCACTAATCCCTCTAACCTACACACTAAGAGGCAATTTAAGCATAGCCAATCAACCTAACCCGCACATCTTTGGAATGTGGGAGGAAACCGGAGCACCCGGAGGAAACCCAAGCAGACACAGGGAGAACATGCAAACTCCACACAGACAGTGACCTAAGCCGGGAATCGAACCCAGGTCCCTGGAGCTGTGAAGCAGCAGTGCTAACCACTGTGCTGCCGTGCCACTCAATTTTGCAGAGGCTAGAACTAGGCTGGCCAGGAGTGCATTGGAACAGTCATGTCTTTGTGAGACTTGGATGTCCAAGTACAAGAATCACAGACAATAAACAAGTAAGTCAACAAAAAGTTAGGACGGCAAATGGCATGTCAGCTTTTATTGCAAGGAATTTGAATACAAGAGAAGTCTTGCTACAATCACGCGGTACTTTGGTTGTCTTATCTCAGGAAACATATACTAGCCTTGGAGATGGTGCAGCGACGGTTCATCAAATTGATTTCTGGGATGAAATCATTGTCCTAAATTATAAGGCTGAGGAGAATAGGCCTATATTAATTGGAGTTTGAAAGAATAAGTGGTGATCTCATTGAAACATATAAGATTCTAAGAGGTTGTTTCCTCTTGCTGATGAGTCCAAATATTGAGAGAAAGATAAAGGAGTAAAACTGCAGGAAAATTTCAGAGATGTGCAAAAACTAAACTGGGGGCTTTAATTACACAACTATCGATTGGGATATTATTAGTTTAAAGAGTAAGAGGGGATGGAGGAATTTTGTTAATGTGTCCAAGAAAACATCCTTGGCCAATGTGTTTTCATACCAACTAGGAAGGAGTTGTAGCTGGATATGGGTACTGAGAGGTGGACCAAGGTTTTGTGGGAGGGAACACATGGTTATCATATAATAAGGTTTAGATTAGTAATGGAGAAGAAAAAGAATCAATTCAAAATAGAACTTCTAAATTGAAACTAGACTAACTTCAATTGGATGAGAGGGGATCTGGCCAGGGTAATGGGAATAAAGAAATGGCCGACCAACTTCATACATACTTTGGTTCTGTCTTCACAAAGGAGGACACAAATAACATATCAATGTTGGGGAGCACAGGGTTTATTGAGAGGTAGGAACTGAAGGAAATCAGTATTAGTAGGGAAATGGTGTTGAGGAAATTGATGGAATGGAAGGCCAATAAATTCCCAAGGCCTGATAATCTACAATCTACAAAGTGGGCCTGGAAAAAAAAAGCGTTTAGACAGTTACATGGGTAAGATGGGTATAGAGGGATATGGGCCAAATGCGGGCAATTGGGACTAGCTTAGGTGGGGGTTTAAAAAAAAAAGGGCGGCATGGGCAAGTTGGACCGAAGGGCCTGTTTCCATGCCTATGACTCTATGAAATAGTGGATGCATTGGTGGTCATCTTCCAAGGTTCTATAGACTCTGGAACAGTTCCTACAGATTGGAAGGTAACTAATGTAAGCCTGCTATTCAAAAAGGAAGGTAGAGAGAAAACAGGGAACTATAGACCAATGAGCCTAGTATCGTACTGGGGAAGTTGCTAGAATCCATTATCAATGATTTCATAACTCGGAACATTTAGAAGGCAGTGGTATAATCAGACAAAGTCAGCATGGATTTAGAAAGGGGAAATCATGCTTGACGAATCTATTGGAATTCTTTGAGGATGTAACTAGTAGAGTTGACCAAGGAGAACTAGTGGATGTGGTTTATTTAGACTGTCAGAAGGCTTTTGACAAGGTCTCACATAACAGACTACTACGTAAAGTTGAAGCACATGAGATTGCAGGTAATGTCTTGAGATGGATAGAAAGCTGGTTAGCAGAGAGAAAGCAAAGGTTTGGCATAAATGGGTCTTTTTCTGATTGGCAGTCAGTAACTAGTGGGGTTCTGCATGGGTCTGTGCTAGGACCCCAACTGTTCACATTATATATTAATGATTTGGAAGAGGATGGCACGGGGGCACAGTGGTTAGCACTGATGCCTCACAGGGCCAGGGACCTGGGTTCAATTTCAGCCTCGGAACACTGTGTGGAGTTTGCACGTTCTCCTCGTGACTACATGGGTTTCCTCCCACAGTCCAAAGATGTGCAGGTTAGGTTGATTGGCCATGCTAAATTGCCTTCGTGTCAGGGGGACTAGAAGGATAAATATGAGGGGTTATGGGGATAGGGCCTGGTTGGATTGTTGTCGGTGCAGGCTTGATGGGCTGAATGGCCATCTTCTGCACTGTAAAGATTCTGAGAGAACAAAATGTATTATCTCCAAATTTGCAGATAATACAACATTGGGTGGGAGGGTGAGCTCTGAGGAGGATGCAGAGATGCTTCAGCAGGATTTGGACAGGTTGAACGTGTGGTCATGCATGGCAGATGCAGTATAATGTGGATTGAAGTGAGATTATCCACTTTGGTAGCAATAAGAGGACAGATTATTACTTGAATGGGTGTAAATTGACAGAGATGGATAGTCAGTCAGACCTTGGTATCCTCATGCATCAGTCGTTGAAAGTAAGCGGGCAGGTACAGCGGGCAGTAAAGAAGGCAAATGGTATGTTGGCCTTCGTAGTGAGAGCATGTAAGTACAGGGACAGGATGTTTTACTGCAATTGTATAGGGCATTGGTGAGGCCACACCTTGAGTATTGTGTGCAGTTTTAGTGTCCTTATCTGAGGAAGGATGTCGTTGCTATAGAGGGAGTACAGCAAAGGTTTACCAAGCTGATTCCTGAGAAGACAGATCTGTCATATGAGGAGAGACTAAGTCGGTTAGGGTTCTTTTCACTAGAGTTCAGAAGAGTGAGAGGTAAAAAATGAATATTTGTCGTCCGTATTCACGCAGGAAAAAGACAATGTTGTCGAGGAGAATACTGAGATACAGGCTATTGGACTAGACGGGATTGAGGTTAATAAGGAGGAGGTGCTAGCAATTCTGGAAAGTGTGAAAATAGATAAGTCCCCTGGGCCGGATGGGATTTATCCTAGGATTCTCTGGGAGGCTAGGGAGGAGATTGCAGAGCCTTTGGCTTTGATCTTTATGTCATAATTGTCTACAGGAATAGTGCCAGAAGACTGGAGGATAGCAAATGTTGTCCCCTTGTTCAAGAAGGGGAGTAGAGACAACCCTGGTAATTATAGACCAGTGAGCCTTACTTCTGTTGTGGGCAAAGTTTGGGAAAGGATTATAAGCGATAGGATTTATAATCATCTAGAAAGGAATAATTTGATTAGGGATAGTCAACACGGTTTTGTGAAGGGTAGGTTGTGCCTCACAAACCTTACTGAGTTCTTTGAAAAGGTGACCAAAGAGGTGGATGAGGGTAAAGCAGTTGATGATGTGTATATGGATTTCAGTAAAGCGTTTGATAAGGTTCCCCACGGTAAACTATTGCAGAAGATACAGAGGCATGGGATTGAGGGTGATTTCGCAGTTTGGTTCAGAAATTGGCTAGCTGTAAGAAGACAGAGGGTGGTGGTTGATGGGAAATGTTCATCCTGGAGTTCAGTTACAAGTGGTGTACCGCAAGGATCTGTTTTGGGGCCACTGCTGTTTGTCATTTTTATAAATGACCTGGATGAGGGCGTAGAAGGATGAATTAATAAATTTGCGGATGACACTAAAGTCGGTGGAGTTGTGGACAGTGCGGAAGGTTGTTGCAGGTTACAGAGGGACATAGATAAGCTGCAGAGCTGGGCTGAGAGGTGGCAAACGGAGTTCAATGCAGAAAAGTGTGAGGTGATACACTTTGGAAGGAATAACAGGAATACAGAGTACTGGGCTAATGGTAAGATACTTGGTAGTGTGGATGAGCAGAGAGATCTCGGTGTGCATGTGCATAGATACCTGAAAGTTGGCACCCAGGTTGATAGGGTTGTTAAGAAGGCGTATGGAGTGTTAGCTTTTATTGGTAGAGGGATTGAGTTTCGGAGCCAGGAGGTCATGTTGCAGCTGTACAAAACTCTGGTGCGGCCGCACTTGGAGTATTGCGTACAGTTCTGGTCGCCACATTATAGGAAGGATGTGGAAGTACTGGAAAGGGTGCAGAGGAGATTTACCAGGATGTTGCCTGGTATGGTGGGAAAGTCTTATGAGGAAAGGCTGAGGGACTTGAGGTTGTTTTCGTTAGAGAGAAGAAGGTTAAGAGGTGACTTAATAGAGGCAAACAAGATGATCAGAGGATTAGATAGGGTGGATAGTGAGAGCCTTTTTCCTCGGATGGTGATAGCGAGCACAAGGGCTGATAGATATAGGACAGATGTCAGAGGTAGGTTCTTCACTCAGAGAGTAGTAAGGGCGTGGAGTGCCCTGCCTGCAGCAGTAGTGGACTCACCAACATTAAGGGCATTTAAATGGTCATTGGATAAACAGATGGATGATACTGGAATCGTGTGGGTTAGATGGGCTTTAGATTGGTTTCACTGGTCGGTGCAACATCGAGGGCCGAAGGGCCTGTACTGCGCTGTAATGTTCTATGTTCTATTTCATAGAAACTTCTGAAATTCTAACAGGGTTAGACAGGGTAGATTCAGAATGTTCCTAATGGTGGGGGAGTCCAGAACTAGGGGTCAAAGTTTGAGGATAAGGGGTAAGCCTTTTTGAACTGAGGTGAGGAGGGTGGTGAATTCACTAGCACAGAAAGTAGTTGAGGCCAAAACGTTGTCTGATTTCAAGAAGGAATTCGATATAGCTCTTGGGGCTAAAGGGATCAAAAGATATGGGGGGAAGGAGCGAAATCAGGATATTGAATATGATCAGCCATGATCAAAATGAATGCTGGCGCAGGCTCGAATGGCCTGCTTCTAGTTTGTGTTTCTATAAGGCCCAAGTATCTAACCTGTACCTGCAAAGTAGAGGAACCTTTGTATGAGAATTCCTTAGTGTGGTATAATAACGTGCAAGGAAATAATAAGATTCAGCACAATATTTGGTGCTATTTATAGGTGGTAACGGCATACAGTTTGAGACTTCTCATTCCCTAATCACACATCTTCCTATTTCATTCTTCAAGTGTCAGAGGACATAGAAAGCATTCTCTCTGGTTGTATCACAGCTTGGTGTGGCTCCTGCTCTGCCCAAGACCGTAAAGAACTACAAAAGGTTGTAAATGTCGCCCAATCCATCACGCAAACTAGCCTCCCATCCATTGACTCTGTCTACACTTTCTGCTGCCTCGGCAAAGCAGCCAGCATAATTAAGGACCCCACGCATTCTCTCTTCCACCTTCTTTCTTTGGGAAAAAGATACAAAACTCTGAGGTCATGTACCAACCGACTCAAAAACAGCTTCTTCCCTGCTGCTGTCAGACTTTTGAATGGACTTACCTTGCATTAAGTTGATGTTTCTCTGCACCCTAGCTATGACTGTAACTGTTTCCTTCTCTAGGAATGGTATGCTTTGTCTGCATAGCGCGCTGTATGTTAATACATGTGACAATAATAAATCAAATCAAGACCACACAAAAATAGAAATTAGCAATTAGGATGTTTACACATAAAATTAACACTGGACAAAGACTTTTTAAAATAGCCAAAGTTATGTGGTGGTACGGTGGTTAGCACTGCTGCCTCACAGCGCCAGGGACTCAGGTTCAATTCTGGCCTCGGGTCACTGGAGTTTGCACATTCTCCGTGTCTGCGTGGGTTTACTCCAGGTGCTCTAGTTTCCTCCCACAATCCAGATGTGCTGGTTAGGTGGATTGGCTATGCCCCTTAGTGTTAGGGAGATTAGCAGGGTAAATATGTGCAGTTACGGGGTTAGGGTCTGGGTGGGCTTGTGGACAGTGCAGACTTGATGGTTCGAATAGCTGCCTCCTGCACTGGAGGGAATTCTATTCTATATCTGTGTGACGCTGGAGTAAAAGGAGAGTTGACGTGGCAGTTATCATGTAAACTCACACATAGTTATCTCTGAAGAAAAACCAACAACCCCCTGTGAACAATACAGTCCAAATTCAAAGAAAACTAAGGCCATCTGTGTTTCATAAGCCAGGCCTGGTCAACCAGGGCCTATTTATCTGCTAGAATAGATGCAACTACCCTTTCAAGTCTTAATAATTGAAATATTTCATCATCATGAGGACTCGGGCAAGGGATACAAACCTTTTGTCAAAGAAAATGTGGAAAGATGGGAGTCATGTGGAACCAGTTAGTTTGCCTTGATGTACTGAAAACTCAGTTTGCCTCATACAGAATAAAGGCTGTGCCCAGAAATGAATACCTGCCCTATCTGCACTGTTTCTACTGGAACTTCAGTACTATTACCTGATTTATGTGTGCCAATTTCATCGTGTGAGGTCAATTCCACTGGGATAATGAATTATACAGTATTGGTCTGCGAATCTCCATGAAGGGATACCACACTGGATTTTGATTCAGTATTCATATGAAACAATAATTCTTTTTGCTGTGGTCTTTGCCCTGGTAATTATTTTTCCTCTATTCCTCTTTTACTGTGTGAGTACACAGGAGACTTCGTGCCGACCCTCACACCCAGTTTGCACACACAAACCCTTTGAGTTTGTTCTAGAGTTTGCTGTGGAGTTATTAACAGAAAATTGGATCACACCAAAGCAGAAGGGTTGGGGAATATGCCACCACATATACAGGAGGAAGCTAATCAAAACACCTTTGTTTACAGATAGGTGGTAAGAGGAGAAATCACCTGTTTATTTAACCATGCTCCGGTCCACAAGCTACTGAGACTCGGCTCTTCAACCAAGTTACTTTTATGAATAAAAAAGTAATGAATACATATACGTGGAAGGTAACTTTATTTAGCAGAGTAGACTATGAAAGGACCAATGCAAGATCCAAACCAAAGTGTATTGAAAATGAGTTGCAGAAAGAAATCAGATCTTAGTTTAAGACTGAAATATCAAATTACAGGTCCCTGAAGTCCCGCTTGCCTGACAGTGCTGGAAATCAAAATAGCCCTACAGGATACTTTCAAGAATTAGCATTTACAAAAGTATATTTCACATTGTTTTATACCGCAGTGGGAATTTCTGATGTAATTGTATCCAGGGGTTGCCAGTGACAATTCATTAAGGAGTCATACAGTTCTTCACTCTGTTTCATGAATTCTTTGTTAACTTCATCAATATCCAACTTTGGATCTGGATCTTAAAAGGAATGATAAGATTGTCAGTTCATTGATTTGAAATAAAAATGTTTTGTACAGCCTAATGAATTTAACCACAAATTCCACAAGAAACTTAAACATGAAATTAGGGTCCCAAAATTGGATCGACTTCCATCTGGCAGTCAGGCAGACTGCTGTAAACAAATGTGGTCAGAACATGCCAGATCATTTAAACTAATACCAAAACAAAAGAACTCAACAAATCTGTCACACAACAGTATAAACCATTCTTGCTTCAGAAAAGAAAAAGCAAAAGTAAAAACATGGACTACAGTCTTTAGCTATTCAGAATGCTGTATTTGTTTTCCCATTTGTGGGACATGGGCATCGCTGGCTGGCAAGCATTTATTGCCCATCCCTAGTTGCTCCTGAGAAGGGTGATGAGCTGCCATCTTGAAAGGCTGCAGTCCATGCTGTGGGTTGACCACAATGGAAGGGAATTAGGACTTTGACCCAGCGACTGCAAAGAACGGCAATATATTTCCAAGTCAGGATGGTGAGTGGCTTGAAGAACTTTCAGGTGGTGGTGTTCCCATATATCTGCTGCCCTTGTCCTTCTAGATGGAAGTAATTATGGGTTTGGAAAGTGCTGGCGAAAGATTTTTGGTGAATTGCTGCAGTGCATCTTGTAGATAGTACACACTGCTGCCACTGAGCAACAGGGAGTGGATGGGGTGCCAATCAAGCGGCTGCTTTGTCCTGGATGGTGTCAAGCTTCTTAAGTGTTGTCTTCTGGGACAGGTGGGACCTGTTCAAGAAGACAATTTCACATAAATATTTCTGCTTTTTTCCTCCTGAGTCTTTATCATGCGATCCTAGAATCAGAATTTATGTCACACTATTTGTAACTCCCACAGTTGCGTGGACCTGCAGAGTTTCACTGGCTGTCTTGTCTGGAGACAATACACATCTTTTTAGCCTGTCTTGATGCTCTCTCCACTCCCATTGTTTTGTTTCTTAAAGACTGGATTAGTTGTAAGTATTCGCATTCCAACCATTATTCATGTAAATTGAGTCTGTGTCTTATAAGTTCTGTTTGTGAACAGAATTCCCACTCACCTGAAGAAGGGGCTCAGAGCCTCGAAAGCTTGTGTGGCTTTTGCTACCAAATAAACCTGTTGGACTTTAACCTGGTGTTGTTAAACTTCTTACTGTGTTTACCCCAGTCCAACGCCGGCATCTCCACATCATGACTGTTCAAGAAGGACAGGTTACACCTAAACTGGAGGAGCACCAATATCCTGGCCGGTAGATTTGCTGGAGTCACTCGGGAGGGTTTAAATTAGTATGGCAGGGGGGTGGAAACAAAGTAGTAGGTCAACAGGAGAAATAACTGAGGGAGAGCTACAGACTAAGGCCAGTAAGATTAAGAGGAAGAGCAGGCGGGGGTAGTTGTTGAACACAGCAAGACTGGTGGTCTGAAGTGCATTTGTTTCAACGCGAGAAGCATAACTGGTAAGACAGATGAACTTGGAGCTTGGATTAATACCTGGAACTATGTTGTTGCTATTACAGAGACTTCGTTGAAAGATGGACAGGATTGGCAGCTAAACATTCCAGGATTTAGATACTACAGGCAGGATAGAGGGGGGGAGGGGGGGGAAGGTTGTAAAAGGGGTGGGGGAGTTGCATTACTGGTTAAGGAGAATATCTTGGGTTCATGTCACACTATCTGTAACCTCCACGACTTGCCTGGGCTTGCAAAATCTCACTAACTGTCCTGTCTGGAGACAATACACAGCTCTTTAACCTGTGCTTAATGCTCTCTCCACTCACATTGTCTGTACCTTTGAGACTTGATTACCTGTAAAGACTCGCATTCCAACCATTATTTTGTAAATTGAGTTTGTGTCTTTATATGCCCTGTTTGTGAACAGAACTCCCACTCACCTGACGAAGGAGCAGCAAGCACTCTGAAAGCTAGTGGCTTTTGCTACCAAATAAACCTGTTGGACTTTAACCTGGTGTTGTGAGACTTCTTACTAAGGAGAATATCACAGCTGTACTGTCTGGAGGGTTCAGGCAGTGAGGCAATATGGGTCGAGCTCAGGAACAGGAAAGGTTCAGTCACAATATTGGGGGTTTATTACAGGCTTCCCAACAGCCAGTGGGAGACAGAGGAGCAGATAATGCAGACAGATTTTGGAAAGATGCAAAAACTGGGATGTTGTGGTGGGTGATCTTAACTTTCCCTATATTGACTGGGACTCACTGCTAAGGGCTTGGATAGGGCAGAATTTGTAAGGAGGGTTTCTTGAAACAGTATGTAAATCGCCCAACTTGGGAAGGAGCCATATTAGACCTGATATTGGGGAATAAGTCAGGCAAGGTGATCGAAGTTTCAGTAGGAGAGCATTTCGGGAACAGTGATCATTATTCCGTAAGTTTTAAGGTGCTTGTGGAAAAGGACAAGAGTGGTCCTCGGGCAAAGGTGTTAAATTGTGGAAGACTAACTACAACAACATTAGGCAGGATCTGGAGAGTATAGATTGGAGGAGGCTGTTTGATGGTAAATCAACATCCGACATGTGGGAGTCTTTCAAATGCCAGTTGATTGGAATTCAGGACCAGCATGTATCTGTGAGGATGAAGGATAAGTTTGGCAATTATCAGGAACCCTGGATAACGAGGAATATTATGAGCCTCGTCAAAAAAGAAAAGGAAGGATTCATAAGGTCTAAAACGCTTAGGACAGATGAAGCCCTTGAAGAATATAAAGAACATAGGAAGGAGTTAGGAGGGCTAAAAGGGGTCATGAAAAGTCCTTGGCAAACAGGATGAAAGGAAAATCTTAAGACATTTTATATGTATGTAAAGAGCAAGAGGGTAGCCAAGGAAAGGATTGGTCCACTCAAGGATAGTGGAGGGAATCTATGCATGGAACCAGAGAAAATGGGCGAGATACTAAATGAATACTTTGCCTCAGTATTGACCAAAGAGAGGGACTTGATGGATGAGAAGCCTAGGGTAGGGTGTGTAGATATTCTGCGTCATGTCAATATCAAAAAGATATTTCTTTTTTGAGAGTGCAGAGTTTGTATGTTTCTGTCAGGATTAAAGGCAAAGTAAATAGGAATAAGGAACCTTGGTTCTCGAGGGAGATTGTAACACTGATTAAGAGGAAGAGAGAGTTGTATGAAATGTACAGGCAGCAAGGAACAGATCAGATGCTCGAGGAGTATAAAAAGTGCAAGAAGCTACTTAAGAGGGAAATCAGGAGGGCTAAAAGAAGACATGAGGTTGCTTTGGCAGACAGAGTGAAGGAAAATCCAAAGAGCTTCTATAGGTATGTTAGGAGCAAAAGGATAGTGAGGGATAAAATTGGTCCTCTTGAAGACCAGAGTGGTAGACTGTGTATGGAACCAAAAGAGATGGAGGAGATACTAAATGGTTTTTTTGCATCCGTATTTACTGAGGAAATGGGCATGGAGTCTACGGAAATAGGGCAAACTGGTAGGGAGGTCATGGAACCTTTACAGATTAAAGGGGAGGAAGTGCTCACAGTCTTGAGGCAAATCAGAGTGGATAAATCCCCAGGACCGGACAGGGTATTCCCACGGACCTTGAGGGAAGCTAGTGTTGAACTTTCAGGGGCCCTGGCAGACATATTTAAAATGTCAGTATTCACGGGGGAGGTGCCGGATGATTGGAGGGTGGCTCATGTTGTTCCGTTTTTTAAAAAAGGTTCCAAAAGAAATCCGGGAAATTATTGGCCAGTACGTTTGACGTCGGTGGTGGGCAAGTTATTGGAAGGTGTGATAAGGGATAGGATCTACAAATATTTGGATAGACAGGGACTTATTAGGGAGAGTCAACATGGCTTTGTGTGTGGTAGGTCATGTTTGACCAATCTATTAGGGTTTTTCGAGGAGGTTACCAGGAAAGTGGATGAAGGGAAGGTGGTGGATGTTGTCTACCTGGATTTCAGCAAGGCCTTTGACAAGGTCCCTCATGGGAGGTTAGTTAGGAAGGTTCAGTCGCTAGGTATACATGGGGAGGTAGTAAATTGGATAAGACACTGGCTCAATGGAAGAAGCCAGAGAGTGGTTGTGGAGGATTGCTTCTCTGAGTGGAGGCCTGTGACTAGTGGTGTGCCGCAGGGATCGGTGTTGGGTCCATTGTTGTTTGTCATCTATATCAATGATCTGGATGATAATGTGGTAAATTGGATCAGCAAGTTTGCTGATGATACAAAGATTGGAGGTGTAGTGGACAGTGAGGAAGGTTTTCAAAGCTTGCAGAGGGATTTGGACCAACTGAAAAATGGCAAATGGAATTTAACGCAGACAAGTGTGAGATGTTGCACTTTGGAAGGACAAACCAAAGTAGAAAGTACAGGGTAAATGGTAGGACTCTGAAGAGTGCAGTTGAACAGAGGGATCTGGGAATACAGGTACAGAATTCCCTGAAAGTGACGTCACAGGTGGATAGGGTCGTAAAGAGTGCCTTTGGTACATTGGCCTTTATAAATCGGAGTATCGAGTATAAAAGTTGGAGTGTTATGGTAAGGTTATATAAGGCATTGGTGAGGCCGAATTTGGAGTATTGTGTACAGTTTTGGTCACCTAGTTACAGGAAGGATGTAAATAAGATTGAAAGAGTGCAGAGAAGGTTCACAAGGATGTTGCCGGGACTTGAGAAGCTGAGTTACAGAGAGAGATTGAATAGGTTGGGACTTTATTCCCTGGAGCGTAGAAGATTGAGGGGAGATTTGATAGAGGTGTATAAGATTTTGATGGGTATAGATAGAGTGAATGCAAGCAGGCTTTTTCCGCTGAGGCGAGGGGAGAAAAAAACCAGAGGGCATGGGTTAAGGGTGAAAGGAGAAAAGTTTAAAGGGAATATTAGGGGGGGGCTTCTTCACGCAGAGAGTGGTGGGAGTGTGGAATGAGCTGCTGGATAAAGTGTAAATGCGGGGTCACTTTTAACATTTAAGAAAAACTTGGACGGGTTCATGGATGAGAGGGGTGTGGAGGGATATGGTCCAAGTGCAGGTCAGTGGGACTAGGCATAAAATGGTTCAGCACAGACAAGAAGGGCCAAAAGGCCTGTTTCTGAGCTGTAATTTTCTATGGTTCTATGGTTCTATGATGGTATTGGGCGTCTTAAAAAGCATTAAAATAGATAAGTCCCCAGGGCCTGATGGGACCTACCCCAGAGTACTGAGGGAGGCAAGGGCGGAAATTGTTGGGGCTTTGACAGAAATCTTTGTATCGTCACTGGATACAGGACTGGAGGATAGCCAATATCGTTCCATTGTTTAAGAAGGGCATCAGGGATAATCCCGGAAATTATTGGCTGGAGAGCCTTACGTCAGTGGTAGGGAAATTACTGGAAAAGATTCTTTGGGACAGGATTTACTCCAGAGGGAGTAAAATGAGGGAAAGACAGTGGATGTTGTATACATGGACTTCAGTAAAGCCTTTGACAAGGTACCTCATGGTAGACTGGTATGAAAGGTGAAGTCACACAGGATCAGAGGAGAGCTGGCAAAGTGGGTACAGAACTGGCTTGGCCATAGACAACAGAGGGTAGCAGTAGAGGGGTGCTTTTGTGAATGGAAGGCTGAGACTAGTGGTGTTCCACGGATCAGTTCTGGGACCTTTGTTGTTCGTAGTATTTATAAATGATTTGGAGGAAAATGTAGCTGGTCTGATTAGTAAGTTGGCAGGTGACACAAAAATTAGTGGAGTTGCGGATAGTGAAAAGGATTGTCAGAGGACACAGCAAGATATAGACTGGTTGGAGACTTGGCAGATGGGGTTTAATCCGGACAAGTGTGAGATAATGCATTTTGGAAGGTCCAATGCATGTCGGAATTATACAGTAAATGGTAGAACACTTAGGAGTATTGACAGGCAGAGATTTGTGCATACATGTCCACCGATCATTGAAAGTGGTAACGCAGGTGGATGAGGTAGTCAAGAAAGCATATGGCATGCTTGCCTTCATCAGTCAGGGCATTGAGTATAAAAATTGGCAGGCCATGCTGCAGCTGTACAGAACCTTAGTTAGGCCTCATTTGGAATATTGTGTACAATTCTGGTTGCCACACTACCAGAAGGATGTAGATGTTTTGGAGAGGGTACAGAAGAGGTTTACCAGGATGTTGCCTGGTCTGGAGGGTGTTAGCTATGAGGAGACGTTGGATAAACTCGGTTTGTTCTCACTGGAACAATGGAGGTCGAGGGGTGACCTGATAGAGATTTACAAGATTATGAGTGGCATGGACAGAGTGGATAGTCAGATGCTCTTTCCTAGGGTAGAAAAGTCAAGTACTAGGAGACATGGGTTTAAGGTGCATGGGGAAAAGTTTAGAGGAGATGTGTGAGGCAAGTTTCTTTTTACACAGAGGGTGGTGAATGTCTGGAACGCGCTGCCTGGAGAGGTGGTGGGAGCAGGTACGATGGCAGCATTTAAGGGGCAACTAGACAAACACCTGAATAGGATGGGAATGGAAGTCATACGGTTTTAGTTTAAGCAGGCATCATGATCGGCACAGGCTTGGAGGACCGAAGGGCCTCTTCCTGTGCTGTACTTTTAGAACATAGAACATAGAAAAGCTACAGCACAAACAGGCCCTTCGGCCCACAAGTTGCGCCAAACATGTCCCTACCTACTAGGCTTACCTATAACCCTCTATCTTACTAACTTCCATGAACTTATTGTTCTTTGTCTTTGTTCTTTGTTGATGGAGCTGCACCCATCCAGACAAGTGAGGAAAATTCCATCAAACTCCTGACTTGTGCCTTTGTAGATGATGGAGTGGCTCTGGCGAGTCAGGTGGTGAATTACTTGCCACAGTATTCCTAGCATCTCACCTGCTCTTGTAGCCACTGTGTTTATGTGTTGAGTCCAGTTGGGTTTCAGGTCAATGCTAACTCCAAGGACGTTGATAGTGGGGGATTCAGTGATGGTAACACCACTGAATGTCAAAGGGCAGTGGTTACAGTGCCTCTTATTTGCAATGGTCATTGCCTGGATTTGTGGGGCACGGATGTTACTTGGCACATGTCAGCCCAAGCCTGGATATTGTCCAGATCTTGTTGCATTTGAATATGGATGGTTTCAGTATCTGAGGAGTCATGAATAGTACAAAACATCGGCAAACATCCCCACTTCTGACCTTATGATGGAGGGAAGGTCATTGATGAAGCAGCTGAAGATGGTTGGGCCTAGGACACTACCCTGAGGGACTGCTGCAGAGATGTCCTGCAGCTGAGATGATTGACCCTCCACAACCATCTCCAACTTAATCATCTCTTCTATTCTGGCAATAGAACTGAAGAATTGTGCTCCAGAACATGCTGTGCTCTTATTCAAACTGCTCCAATACAGCTACAACTGACATGTACCCATAATGTGGAAAATTGCCCAGGTGTGTCCTGTACATAAAAACAGACAAATGGGCAGAAAAGTGGCAAATGGAATTTAACCCTGAAAAGTGTGAAGTGATACACTTTGGAAGGAGTAATTTGATAAGGGAAGTATACTAGGTCTGACACTGGGAAGTTCTGGTGTGTTTGTCCAAAGATCTCTTAAGGTGGAAAGGCAGGTCAAAAGGGTGGTGAAAAAGGCATATAGCACACTCCCCTTTATCAATCGGGGTATAGATTACAAAAACAGAGTGTCATGATGGAGTTGTGTGGAACTTTGAGGCCACAGCTGAATTACTGTGTGCATCACATTATAGGAAGGACGTGATCCCACTGGAAGGGGTGAAGAGGAGTTTCACCAGGATGTTGCCTGGGATGGAACATTTAAATTATGAAGAGAGGTTGGATAGGCTTGGGTTGTTTTCCCTGAAGCAGAGGGGTGATCTAATTGAGGTGTTCAAGATTATGAGGGGTATGGACAGGGTGGATAGGGAGCAGTTGAAGGGTCAATTACGAGGGGACACAAGTAAAAAGTGAGGGGTGGGAGGTTACGAGGGAGATTTGAGGAAAAACCTTTTTACCCATAGGGTGGTGATGGTCTGGAATGCACTGCCTCGGAGGTTGGTGGAGGCGGGATGCCTCACATCCTTTAAAAAGTACCTGGATGAGTACTTGGCATGCCATAACATTCAAGACTATGGGCCAAGTGCTGGCAAGTGGGATTAGGTGGGCAGGTCAGGGCCTTTCATGCATCGGTGCAGACTTGATGGACCGAAGGGCCTCTTCTGCACTGTAGTATTCTGTGGTTCTGTGAAATCCAATCCAGTTATTCACCACCCCATCTGTCGACTCCAGTAATGTGATGGAAGGTATTATCAACACTGCTGTCAAGCTGTACTTAGCAATTACCTGCTCACTGATGCTCAGTTTGGGATCCACCTGGATCACTCAGTTCCCCACCTCCTTACAACCTTGGTTCAAACATGGACAAAAGAACTGAATGCCAAAGGTGAGGGTGACTACCCTTGACATCAAGCCATTTGCCTGATTATGGCATCAAGCAGCCCTAGCAAAGCTGGAGTCAATGGGCATCAGGGAAAACCCTCAGTGGTTGGAGTCACACCTGGAACAAAGGAAGATGGTTGTAGTGTTGGAGGTCAATTATTTCAGTTCCAGGACATCACTGCAGGAGTTTCTCAGGGTAGTATCCTTGGCACAACCATCTTCAGCTGCTCCATCAGTGACCTTACTTCTATCATAAAGTCAGAAGTGGTGACGTTCGCTGATGATTGCACAAGGTTCAGCAGGTTCAGCACCATTTGCAACTTTCAGAGACTGATTCCTTTAGTCCCAAGAGCTTTTTCTAATTCCTTCAGGGACGGCATGGTGACACAGAGGTTAGCACTGCTGCCTCACAGCGCTAGAGACCCTGGTTCAATTCCAGCTTCGGATGACTGTGTGGAGTTTGCATGATCTCCCATTGTCTGCATGGCTTTCCTCCGGGTGCCCCAGTTTCCTCCCACAGTCTAAAGATGTGCAGGTTAAATTGATAGGGACAATTGTCCCTTAGTGTCCCAAGATGTATAGGTTCTGAGGGGTAAATATGTCTGGTTATGGGGCTAGGGCCTGGGTAAGATGCTCTATCGGAGAGTCGGTGCAGACCTGAAAGGCCGAATAGCGTCCTTCTGTACTGCAGAGATTGTGTGTGTAAAATCCTTTTTGAAAACATACCAATGTTTTAGCCCCAACTGCTTTCTGTGGTAGAAAATGCCACAGGTTCACAACTCTCCAGATGAAATTTCTCATCTCAGTCCTAAATGGTCTACTCCAACGGTTCTCCAGGTTCTGTACTCACACGTCATCAGGAACATCCTTCCTGCATTTACCCTGTCTAGTCCTGTTAGAATTTTATAGGTTTCTGAGATCCACCCCCCCCACCCTCATTCTTCAAACTCAAGCGAATACAATCCAAACCAATCTCTCCTCATACGTCAGTCCTGCCATCCCAGGTATCAGTCTGGTAAACCTTCTCTGCACCCCCTCCATAGCAAGAATATCCTTCCTGAGATAAGGAGACCAAAACTGCACACAATATTCCAGGTGTGATTTGACTAAAGCCCTGTATAATCCAGAGGTGATTCACTTTGGAAGGAGTAACAGAGATACAGAGTACTGGGCTAATGGTAAGATACTTGGTAGTGTGGATGAACAGAGGGATCTGGGTGTCCATCTGCATAGATCCCTGAAAGTTGGCACCCAGGTTGATAGGGTTGTTAAGAAGGCGTACGGTGTGTGAGCTTTTATTGGTAGAGGGATTGGGTTTCGGAGCCAGGAGGTCATGCTGCAACTGTACAAAACTCTGGTGCGGCCGCATTTGGAGTATTGCATACAGTTCTAGTCGCCGTATTATAGGAAAGATGTGGAAGTGTTGGAAAGGGTTCAGAGGAGATTTACCAAGATGTTGCCTGGTATGGTGGGAAAATCATATGAGGAAAGGCTGAGGGGCTTGAGGCTGTTTTCCATAGAACCATAGAAAATTACAGCTCAGAAACAGGCCTTTTGGCCCTTCTTGTCTGTGCCGAACCATTTTTTGCCTAGTCCCACTGACCTGCACTTGGACCATATCCCTCCACGCCCCTCTCATCCATGAACCCGTCCAAGTTTTTCTTAAATGTTAAAAGTGACCCCGCATTTACCACTTTATCCGGCAGCTCATTGCACACTCCCACCACTCTCTGCGTGAAGAAGCCCCCCTGAATATTCCCTTTAAACTTTTCTCCTTTCACCCTTAACCCATGCCCTCTGGTTTTTTTCTCCCCTAGCCTCAGCGGAAAAAGCCTGCTTGCATTCACTCTATCTATACCTATCAAAATCTTCTACACCTCTATCAAATCTCCCCTCAATCTTCTACGCTCCAGGGAATAAAGTCCCAACCTATTCAATCTCTCTCTGTAACTCAGCTTCTCAAGTCCCGGCAACATCCTTGTGAACCTTCTCTGCACTCTTTCAACCTTATTTACATCCTTCCTGTAACTCGGTGACCAAAACTGTACACAATACTCCAAATTCGGCCTCACCAATGCCTTATATAACCTTACCATAACACTCCAACTTTTATACTCGATACTCCGATTTATAAAGGCCAATGTACCAAAGGCACTCTTTACGACCCTATCCACCTGTGACGTCACTTTTAGGGAATTCTGTACCTGTATTCCCAGATCTCTCTGTTCAACTGCACTCTTCAGAGTCCTACCATTTACCCTGTACATTCTATTTTGGTTTGTCCTTCCAATGTGCAATATCTCACACTTGTCTGCGTTAAATTCCATGTGCCATTTTTCAGCCCATTTTTCTAGTTGGTCCAAATCCCTCTGCAAGCTTTGAAAACCTTCCTCACTGTCCACTACACCTCCAATCTTTGTATCATCAGCAAACATGCTGATCCAATTTACCACATTATCATCCAGATCATTGATATAGATGACAAACAACAATGGACCCAACACCGATCCCTGCGGCACACCACTAGTCACAGGCCTCCACTCAGAGAAGCAATCCTCCACAACCACTCTCTGGCTTCTTCCATTGAGCCAGTGTCTTATCCAATTTACTACCTCCCCATGTATACCCAGCGACTGAACCTTCCTAACTAAACGCCCATGAGGGACCTTGTCAAAGGCCTTGCTGAAATCCAGGTAGACAACATCCACCGCCTTCCCTTCATCCACTTTCCTGGTAACCTCCTCGAAAAACCCTAATAGATTGGTCAAATATGACCTACCATGCACAAAGCCATGTTGACTCTCCCTAATAAGTCCCTGTCTATCCAAATATTTGTAGATCCTATCCCTTATCACACCTTCCAATAACTTGCCCACCACTGACGTCAAACTTACTGGCCTATAATTTCCCAGATTTCTTTTGGAACCTTTTTTAAGCAACGGAACAACATGAGCCACCCTCCAATCATCCGGCACCTCCCCCGTGAATACTGACATTTTAAATATGTCTGCCAGGGCCCCTGCAAGTTCAACACTAGCTTCCCTCAAGGTCCGTGGGAATACCCTGTCCGGTCCTGGGGATTTATCCACTCTGATTTGCCTCAAGACAGCGAGCACCTCCTCCCCTTTAATCTGTAAAGGTTCCATGACCTCCCTACCTGTTTGCCCTATTTCCGTAGACTCCATGCCCGTTTCCTCAGTAAATACGGATGCAAAAAAACCATTTAGTATCTCCCCCATCTCTTTTGGTTCCATACACAGTCTACCACTCTGGTCTTCAAGAGGACCAATTTTATCCCTCACTATTCTTTTGCTCCTAACATACCTATAGAAGCTCTTTGGATTTTCCTTCACTCTGTCTGCCAAAGCAACTTCATGTCTTCTTTTAGTCCTCCCGATTTCCCTCTTAAGTAGCTTCTTGCACTTTTTATACTCCTCGATCTGTTCCTTGCTGCCTGTACATTTCATACAACTCTCTCTTCCTCTTAATCAGTGTTACAATCTCCCTTGAGAACCAAGGTTCCTTATTCCTATTTACTTTGCCTTTAATCCTGACAGGAACATACAAACTCTGCACTCTCAAAATTTCTCCTTTGAAGGCCTCCCACTTTCCATTTACATCCTTACCAGAGAACAGCCTTTGCCAATCCACACTTCCCAGATCCCTTCTCATTTCATCAAATTTGGCCTTTCGTTAGAGAGAAGGAGGTTAAGAGGTGACTTAATAGAGGCGTACAAGATGATCAGAGGATTAGATAGGGTGGATAGTGAGAGCTTTCTTCCTCGGATGGTGATGGCTAGCACGAGGGGACATAGCTTTAAATTGAGGAGTGAGAGATATAGGACAGATGTTAGAGGTAGGTTCTTTACTCAGTAGTAAGGGCGTGGAATGCCCTGCCCGCAGCAGTAGTGGACTCGTCAACATTAAGAGCATTCAAATGGTTATTGGATAAACATATGGATGATATTGGAATAGTGTAGATTAGAGGGGCTTTAGATTGGTTCCACTGGTCAGCGCAACATTGAGGGCCGAAGGGCCTGTACTGCGCTGTAATGTTATATGTTCTATGTTCTAATTGCAGCAGGACATTCCTGTTCCCGTACTTGAATTCTCTCACTATGAAGGCCAATATACCATTTGCCTTCTTCACTGCCTGCTGCACCTGCATGTTTACTTTCAGTGATTGGTGTACAAGGATATCCAGGTCTCTCTGCATATTCCCCTCTCCCAATCTATAGCTATTCAGATAATCTGCCTTCTTGTTTTTGCTATTAAAGTGGATAACCTCACATTTATACTGCATCTCCCATGAATTTGTCCACTTGTCCAAATCATATTTGGACAATGGTTAGCACTGCTGCCTCACAGCACCAGGGACCCGGGTTCAATCCTGGCCTCAGGTAACGGTTTGTGTGGAGTTTGCATGTTCTCCCCATGTCTGTGTGGGTTTCCTCCAGGACTCCGGTTTCCTCCCACACACTGGATGTGTGGGTTAGGTTGATTGGCCATGTTCAACTGCCTTAGTATCAGGGGGACTAGCAGAGTAAATACATGGGGATGGGACCTGGGTGGGATTGTTGTTCGTGCAGGCTTGATGAGCTGAATGGCCTCTTTCAGCACTGTTGGGTTTCTATGATTCGCTGCATACTCCTCATCCTTCCACCCAGATTTTCAGTTGCAAATTTGGAGTTACTACATTTAGTCCCCTCATCTAAATCATTCATATACATTGTGAACAGCTGGGGTCAAAGCAATGATCCCTGCAGTACCCCACAAGTCACTACCTACCATTTGGAAAAAGACCCATTTAGTCCTTCTGTTTCCTGTCTGCCATCCAGTTTTCTATCCACATTGACATACGACCCTTAACCCTATGCACTTGAATTTTACACGCTGATCTCTTATATGGGACCTTGTCGAAAGCCTTCTGAAAGTCCAAACAAACCCACATCCACTGGCTCTCCCTCATCAACTCTATAGTGGCATCCTTGAAGAATTCAGTCGATTTGTTAAGCAGGACTTCCCCTTCGTAAAACCAGACAGACTATGTCCAATCCTACCACTGTTTTCCAATACTCTGCTATTAAGTCTTTCATAATGTACACTTAGCATTTTCCCCAATATTGACATCAGGCTTACAATAATTCCCCATTTTCTCTCTATTTCCCTTTTTAAATACTGGGGTTACACTAGCGACCCTCCAACCTGTAGGAACTGTTCCAGAAATCTTGGAAGATGACAACCAATGCATCCACTATTTCTAAGGCCACTTCTTTAAATACTCTGGGGTGTAGATTTTCAGGTCCTGGGGAATTACTGGCCTTAAATCCCATCAATTGCCCCAACACCATTTCCCCACTAATACTCATTTCTTTCAGTTCATCCCTCTGAACAAACTCTGTGTTCCTCAACATTTCTGGTACATTATTTCTGTCCTTCTTTGTGGAGACAGAACCAAAGTATGTATTTCGTTGGTCAGCCATTTATCCCTGCTTCTCACTGTAAAAGCTTCTATAGGTTTGAAAAGATTGGTGAAGAGTCCGTTTTTATGTTTCCTGCAGACTTACTCTCGTACTCTATGTTTCCTTTCTTTATCAATACCTTTGTACTCCTTGGCTGAATTCAAAACTTCTGCTTCTTTTCTGGCCAATTTGCATGCCTCTTCCTTGGATCTTATAGTATTTCAACTTTAATTTCACTTTAAGCCTTTCCAGTTTTATTTTATGCACCAGAGAGGAATGAATAATTGTTGCAGTTCACCGATGTGCTTTTTGAATGTTTACCATTTTCTATCCACCGTCATCACTGCAATTAACGTTCCCCAATCCATCACAGTCAGCATACTACTAGAACCATAGAAAATTACAGCTCAGAAACAGGCCTTTTGGCCCTTCTTGTCTGTGCTGAACCATTTTATGCCTAGTCCCACTGACCTGCACTTGGACCATATCCCTCCACACCCCTCTCATCCATGAACCCGTCCAAGTTTTTCTTAAATGTTAAAAGTGACCCCGCATTTACCACTTTATCCGGCAGCTCATTGCACACTCCCACCACTCTCTGTGTGAAGAAGCCCCCCCTAATATTCCCTTTAAACTTTTCTCCTTTCACCCTTAACCCATGCCCTCTGGTTTTTTTCTCCCCTCAGCGGAAAAAGCCTGCTTGCATTCACTCTATCTATACCCATCAAAATCTTATACACCTCTATCAAATCTCCCCTCAATCTTCTACGCTCCAGGGAATAAAGTCTATCAATACTACTATTGTAGTTTCCTTTATTTAGATTCAGGACCCACATCACTCCCCATCTTGAAGAATAAATCTATCAATCATCTCCAAGGGATCTTGCACAATGAGATTGCCAATTATTCATTGAATTGAATCCCAACAGTGCAAGAGAGGCCATTCGGCCCATCGAGTCTGTTCTAACTCTCTGACATAGCATCGTACTCAGGCCCTCTCCCCTGCCCTATCCCTGTAACACCACACATTTACCATGGCTAATCCATGTAACTTACACATCTTGGGCCACTAAGAGGCAAATTAGCATGGCCAATCCGCCCAACCTCACATCTTTGGACTGTGAGGAAACCACAGCACCTGGAGGAAACACATGCAGTCACTCAAGGCCTGAATTGAACCCTGGTCCCTGGAGCTGTGAGGCAACAGTGCTAACCACGTGCCACCATGCTGGTCATTACACAATATTCAGTCTTGAGATGTCCTATTCTCCAGCTGGCTCCTCAATATATTGGTTCAGCAACCAACACAAACTCCAGGAATGCCTCATCTATGATATTTTTACTATTTTGATTTGACCAATCTATATGCAGATTGAAGTCACCCGTAATTACAGTTGTTCCTTTATTGCCTGCGTCTCTAACTTTCCATTTAATGCCTTCGCCATCAGTACAATTTGGGAGCTATATATAAAACCCCCACAAACTTTTTGGTCCCTTGGTGTTTTTCAGCTCTACCCATACAGATTCCACAGTGTCGGAACTAATACCTTTTGTCACTATTGTGTTCATTTCCTCCTTAACCAGCAGGGCAACTCCTCCGCCTTTACCTTTTTGTTTATCCTTCCCAAATACTGAATACTTGAATGTTCATTTCCCATCCCTGGTCACCCTGCAGCTATATCTCCGTAATCCCGACTATATCATACCCATTTACATCTGTTTGTACAATTAATTCATCCACTTTACCGAATGTTTGGTGCATTAAGGCACAGAGAGATATAGAAAATAGGTGCAGGACTAGGCCATTTGGCCCTTCGAGCCTGCACCACCATTCAATATGATCATGCACTTTCAGTATCCCACTCCCGCTTTCTCGCCATATCCCTTTAGCCACAAGGGCCATGTCCAGCTCCATCTTGAACATATCTAACGAATTGACCCCAACAGCTTTCTGTGGTAGGGAATTCCACAGATTCACAACTGAGTGAAGAAATTCTTCGTCATCTCAATCCTGAGTGGCTTACCCCTACTCTTAGACTGTGACTCCTACTTCTGGACTTCCCCAACATTGGAAACATTCTTCCTGCATCTAGCCTGTCCAGTCCCATCAGGATTTGATGTTTCTATGAGGTTTAAGGTGAGAGGGGAGAGATACAAAAGGGTCCAGAGGGGCAATTTTTTCACACAGAGGATGGTGAGTGTCTGGAACAAGCTGCCAAAGGTAGTAGTAGAGGCGGGTACAATTTTGCCTTTTAAAAAGCATTCAGACAGTTACATGGGTAAGATGGATATAGAGGGATATGGACCAAACGCGGGAAATTGGGACTAGCTTAGGGGTTAAAAAAAGGGGCGGCATGAACAAGTTGGGCCGAAGGGCCTATTTCCATGCCGTAAACCTTTGTGACTTCTCATTCATCGATCCAGTCTCTCTTCACATGTCAAGGCTTGTCTACTTAAAATTACTTGTCCCATTCCAGTATTTTACACTATGGCCCTGTTTGATTCTGGTCCATGGTTTCTCAGCCTATCCCCTTTTTCTTTTTCCCCTTGCTGTCTTTTGTTTTTATCCTCATTTCCCCCTCCTCTGGTTCCTTGCATAGGTTCCCATTCCCCCATTTTTTGGTTTAAAGCCTCCCCTACATCTCAAGCAAATACTCCCCCGAGGACAACGGTCCCGGTCCTGCCCAGGTGCAATCTGTCCAGTCCCAATCCCAGGAATCTGAAACCCTCTCCCTTTCTCCATCTCCTCAGCTGATATATCCTTCTATTTCTGCTCATGGCACTGAGGTCCTACTTTTCATTTTGCTTCCTATTTCCTACATTTTGTTTTTTAGGACCTCATCATCTTTGTACCAATATTTATCACGATCACTGGCAGTTCATCCTCCCCCTTCTGAATTTCCTGTAACTGCTCAGAGACCTCACTGACCCGAGCACCAAGGACACAACATACCACATGTTTAGCCACAGAAATGCCTCTCTATACCCCTTACAACTGAATCTCCTTGCTTTAGCACATTTTGTACTCTCCCCTGCAGCAGAGCAATGGTACAACAAATCTAGCTCTGCGTTGCTGCTTTTCCCCCGAGAGGCCATGTGGCACTTCTGTTTTGCAGAGGAATAGTTTCCTGCACTACCTGCCTAGTCATCTTGCTCTCGCCCATTCTCTTCCTGCAGTCTTAGACTGTGGTGTGACCACCTTTCTATACCATAGAATCCCTATAGTATAGAAGGAGGCCATTCGGCCCATCGAGCCTGCACTGATATCAATTCCACCCAGGTCCTATGTAACCCCATGCATGAACACTAATTCCCCTGACACTAAAGGGCAATTTACCATGGCTAAATCTACCTGCACATTTTGGGACGGTGTGTGGAGTTTGCACATTTTCCTTTTGTCTGTGTGGGTTTCCTCCCAGTCATCTGAAGTTGGAATTAAACCTGGGTCCCTGGTACGGTGAGGCAGCTGTGCTAACCATTGTGCCATCATGTAACATGCTCCTCTCTATACATGCTAACTACGCTCCACAGTGTTCCCAGCTGCTGCTCCAGCTCCAAAACCTGGGCTTCCAGGAGCTGCAGCTTAAGACACTTCTTGCTCCTATGCTGGCCCTGGATGCTGGAAATGTTCCCAGCATCCCACATAGAACAGGAGTACATCCTGGCTTTGAGCTCACCTGCCATGACTTACCCCTTTAAATTAATATCAATTACTCGAGGGCTGTTACAGTAGAACATAGCCCTTAAATTACGAACCACAAAATAAAGATCTTTCAAAGCACAAGTGATATTAAGTAGTAAATAAATACCTGACCATAGTCACCCAATCAGCTGCAAGCGCCCTGCATCACTTTTGAATCCTGATGGCACCTCCAAAGCTCCAAGCCAGCATTCAAATTTCTCACTGTACTCTTGCAGTGTTTTCAATCTTCTATCACACTCCTCTAGGTGTTGCTGACTGTCTATCCTGGAATCCTCCTCTGACACTCTCCTCTCGGTTTTCCCCTCAAGTCACTCATCATCCTGAATTGGAACTATAATCGCTGTTCCTTCACGGTCACTGGGTAAAATCCTGCAACTCCTTCTCTAACAGCACTGCAGCAGTTCACCACCACCGCTTTCTCAAGGGCAATTAGGGATGGGCAATAAATAGTGACTCAGCCAGAGATGCCCATGTCTCATTAATTGATATAAAAAATGATTTTAACAAGTTATTGTTTATCTAGTTGTTCACACCCATGGTACAGTCGTCAAAATAAGCATCCAAAATCAGCTCCGTAGTCAAGATGGTTATCTCCTCAAAGAGGCCACTAAACTCATGTTTGATAAGGATCATTAATAACAGTCACAGGCCTACTGAAAAATGTGACTCAATCAAGCAAAATCTAGAATAAAGAGGGACATGGTCCTGAGGAGCAGCATTACGCCTTTGGTCCATCTGAGCCTGCTCTGCCACAAGATCCAGACTGAGGCGGTTGAGGTCTCAATTCCACCAGTCAGCCTTCTCCTCCCCAAAAGCCTCAACTCACGTTGTTCCAAAATCTGTCTTATTCAGTCTGCACTGTCAATCTGAAAGAGCATCCTACCTCGTCCCACTTCCCTGCCTAACAAATGAGGCTTTATGGGTTAAATTACGATTTTTACTTAATGCCTGTACTTTCTATACTCCTCTGAGCTATCTGCAGTTTTGAGTATTCTTTCCCTGTATTTTTCTAGACAACCTTGGAGGGGGGATCTGGATAATCCTGATAGAAGTCTACAGGATTATGAGGGGCATGGACAGAGTGGATAGTCAGAAACTTTTTTCCAGGATGGAAGAGTCAATTACTAGGGGACACAGTTTAAGGTGTGAGGGGCAAGGAGATGTACGAGGCAGATTTATTATACAGAGGGTGGTGGGTGCCTGGAACTCGCTGTCGGGGGAGGTAGTGGAAGCGGATACGGTAGTGGCTTTCAAGGGGCGTCTGGACAAATACATGAATAGGATGGGAATAGAGGGATATGGTCCCCAGAAGGGTAGGGAGTTTTAGTTAAGTCGTGCAGCATGGTCGGTGCAGGCTTGGAGGGCCGAAGGGCCTGTTCCTGTGCTGTAATTTTCTTTGTTGAAAGGGAGGAAGGCAACATAACAAAGTGCTTGGCAATTACAATACACTTAAACCTACTGGTTTCTATGTTCCAACGATCAAGGGACATGGGGAGAGTGGGGGGAGGGAGGAAGGCAGGATCAGGATATTGGATTTGATGATCACCAATGATCAAAATGAATGGCGGATCAGCTTCATAAGGCCAAATGGCCGACTCCTGCTTCTATTTTCTATGTTTCTATGGTTACAAAGAAAATAGAAGCAGGACTAGGCCATTCGGCCCTACGAGCCTGCTCCACCATTCATTATGCTCATCTTGAAGAAACTCAGATCTGTCAAACACAATTTCCTTTTCAAAAATCCATGCTGACTCTGTATGATTTTCGAAGTGCTTGCTTATCAAGTCTTCAGATATTTCTCTCTTCTTCCAACCTTAAATAGCAGGGTTATGACTGCACTGGCACAAGCAGCAGTTTTCAAAGGTCCACAAGTTGTGTGTTTATTCAAATTATGTGCTCAAGGATCCAGCTTAGAAATGGTCCTCAATTACTTAAAAACATCAAACTACAGAAAACACATTGATATTTAAAAGTCACATATATATGATCAACGGGACTAAGTATTTTGACCCTCATGAGGGCCTCATGTGACACAACTAAATGCTAAAATACAAATCGATTTTACCTTCGAGAAGCTCCTCTTCTGTTTCCTCAGTAATTATGGGATTTTGCTGAAACTGAAAAACATTTTCTGGTAATAATAACTGGGTCAACTAGTGAAAATTCAACAAAGGGAAGGGGGCGGGGGGGGGAGGGCGGGGGGGGGAGGGGGGTGGGGGGGAAGGGGCGGGGGGGGAAGGGGCGGGGGGGGAAGGGGCGGGGGGGGAAGGGGCGGGGGGGGAAGGGGCGGGGGGGGAAGGGGCGGGGGGGGAAGGGGCGGGGGGGGAAGGGGCGGGGGGGGAAGGGGCGGGGGGGAAGGGGCGGGGGGGGAAGGGGCGGGGGGGGAAGGGGCGGGGGGGGAAGGGGCGGGGGGGGGGGAAGGGGCGGGGGGGAAGGGGCGGGGGGGGAAGGGGCGGGGCGGGGGGGGAAGGGGCGGGGGGGAAGGGGCGGGGGGGGAAGGGGCGGGGGGGAAGGGGCGGGGGGGAAGGGGCGGGGGGGAAGGGGCGGGGGGGAAGGGGCGGGGGGGAAGGGGCGGGGGGGGGAAGGGGCGGGGGGGGGAAGGGGCGGGGGGGGGAAGGGGCGGGGGGGGGAAGGGGCGGGGGGGAAGGGGCGGGGGGGGAAGGGGCGGGGGGGGAAGGGGCGGGGGGGGAAGGGGCGGGGGGGGAAGGGGCGGGGGGGGAAGGGGGCGGGGGGTGGAAGGGGCGGGGGGTGGAAGGGGCGGGGGGGGAAGGGGCGGGGGGGGAAGGGGCGGGGGGGGAAGGGGCGGGGGGGGAAGGGGCGGGGGGGGAAGGGGCGGGGGGGGGAAGGGGCGGGGGGGGAAGGGGCGGGGGGGGGAGGGGGCGGGGGGGGAAGGGGCGGGGGGGAAGGGGCGGGGGGAAGGGGCGGGGGGGAAGGGGCGGGGGGGAAGGGGCGGGGGGGAAGGGGCGGGGGGGAAGGGGCGGGGGGGAAGGGGCGGGGCGGGAAGGGGCGGGGCGGGAAGGGGCGGGAGACGGGGGGGAAGGGGCGGGAAGGGGCGGGAGACGGGGGGGGGAAGGGGCGGGAGACGGGGGGGGGGAAGGGGCGGGAGACGGGGGGGGGAAAGGGGCGGGAGACGGGGGGGGGAAAGGGGCGGGAGACGGGGGGGGGAAGGGGCGGGAGACGGGGGGGGGGAAGGGGCGGGAGACGGGGGGGGGAAGGGGCGGGAGACGGGGGGGGAAGGGGCGGGAGACGGGGGGGGGAAGGGGCGGGAGACGGGGGGGGGGGAAGGGGCGGGAGACGGGGGGGGGAAGGGGCGGGAGACGGGGGGGAAAGGGGGGGAAAGGGGGGAGACGGGGGGGAAAGGGGGGGAGACGGGGGGGAAAGGGGGGAGACGGGGGGGAAAGGGGGGAGACGGGGGGGAAAGGGGGGAGACGGGGGGGGAAAGGGGGGAGACGGGGGGGGGAAAGGGGGGAGACGGGGGGGAAAGGGGGGAGACGGGGGGGGGAAAGGGGGGAGACGGGGGGGAAAGGGGGGAGACGGGGGGGGAAAGGGGGGAGACGGGGGGGGGGGGAAGGGGGGAGACGGGGGGGGGGAAAGGGGGGAGACGGGGGGGGGGAAAGGGGGGAGACGGGGGGGGGGAAAGGGGGGAGACGGGGGGGGGGAAAGGGGGGAGACGGGGGGGGGGAAAGGGGGGAGACGGGGGGGGGGAAAGGGGGGAGACGGGGGGGGGGAAAGGGGGGAGACGGGGGGGGGGGAAAGGGGGGAGACGGGGGGGGGAAAGGGGGGAGACGGGGGGGGGGAAAGGGGGGAGACGGGGGGGGAAAGGGGGGAGACGGGGGGGGGGAAAGGGGGGAGACGGGGGGGGGGGAAAGGGGGGAGACGGGGGGGGGGAAAGGGGGGAGACGGGGGGGGGGGAAAGGGGGGGAGACGGGGGGGGGGAAAGGGGGGAGACGGGGGGGGGGGAAAGGGGGGAGACGGGGGGGGGGGGGAAGGGGGGAGACGGGGGGGGGGGGAAGGGGGGAGACGGGGGGGGGGGAAGGGGGGAGACGGGGGGGGGGGAAGGGGGGAGACGGGGGGGGGAAGGGGGGAGACGGGGGGGGAGACGGGGGGGGGGAAGGGGGGAGACGGGGGGGGAAAGGGGGGAGACGGGGGGGGAAAGGGGGGAGACGGGGGGGGAAAGGGGGGAGACGGGGGGGGAAAGGGGGGAGACGGGGGGGAAAGGGGGGAGACGGGGGGGGAAAGGGGGGAGACGGGGGGGGAAAGGGGGGAGACGGGGGGGGAAAGGGGGGAGACGGGGGGGGAAAGGGGGGAGACGGGGGGGGAAAGGGGGGAGACGGGGGGGGAAAGGGGGGAGACGGGGGGGAAGGGGGGAGACGGGGGGGGAAAGGGGGGAGACGGGGGGGGAAAGGGGGGAGACGGGGGGGGAAAGGGGGGAGACGGGGGGGGAAAGGGGGGAGACGGGGGGGAAAGGGGGGAGACGGGGGGGGAAAGGGGGGAGACGGGGGGGAAAGGGGGGAGACGGGGGGGGAAAGGGGGGAGACGGGGGGGGAAAGGGGGGAGACGGGGGGGGGAAAGGGGGGAGACGGGGGGGGAAAGGGGGAGACGGGGGGGGAAAGGGGGCAGACGGGGGGGGAAAGGGGGGAGACGGGGGGGGGAAAGGGGGGAGACGGGGGGGGGAAAGGGGGGAGACGGGGGGGGAAAGGGGGGAGACGGGGGGGGAAAGGGGGGAGACGGGGGGGGGGGAAAGGGGGGAGACGGGGGGGGGAAAGGGGGGAGACGGGGGGGAGGAAGATGGGAGACGGGGGGGAAGGTGGGAGACGGGGGGGAAGGTGGGAGACGGGGGGGAAGGTGGGAGACGGGGGGGACGCGGGTGGGCAGGACGGGGTGGAGGGGGAGCGGGACCCGGGGGGGGGGGGGCGGGACGCGGTGGAGCGGGACTCGGGGGGGGCGGGACGGGGGGGAAGGGAGACGCGGGACGAGCAGGGCGGGACGCGGCGGGCGGGGGACAGGACGCCGTGGGGGGGGGGGATGGGGCGCGGGGGACGGGACGCGTGGTGGGGGCGGGACGGGGGGCACGCGGGCGGGGACGTGATGGCGGGAGCCGGGGGAAAACGGGACGCGGGGGGGGCGCGGCGGGAGAGGGTCGGACGCGAGGAGGAGGGGGGGGGCCGGATGCGAGGGGGAGGGGGGGGCAGGACGCGAGGAGGAGGGGGGGCCGGACGCGAGGGGGAGGGGGGGGCCGGACGCGAGGGGGAGGGGGGGGGAGGCCGGACGCGAGGGGGAGGGGGGGGAGGCCGGACGCGAGGGGGAGGGGAGCGCAGGATGCTGGGGCGGGACTGTGAAACCGGGCAGTGGGGGGGGGGGGGGGGGGAAACAAGGGGGGGGGGGGCGGGCACGACGTGCGTGAGGCGGGAGGGGAGACGCGGGAGGGACGGGAT